>NC_137027.1:5717649-5880149 GCF_032717465.1 Coenobita brevimanus | reverse complement strand
CAGGTTAGAGTTAAGGCAGTGAAGGCAGAGACACGGATGGGGACAAAAAGGGCGCCTAATATTTCGCCTCTTCTATTCAAGCTAACGGCAGACGATTGCATCTGGGAGAGGCGGTGGTGGGAGTATTAGTTACAGTATTAGAAGTATTAGTATTAGCAGCATTAGAGCAGTAGTATTGGTGACGGCGGTGGCTGGAGGAGGAGGAGGAGGAGGAGGAGGAGCAGCAGCAGCAGCAGCAGCAGCAGCAGCAGCAGCAATAGTAGTAGTAGAAGTGGTGGTAATAGTAGTAGCAGTACAGCAGTGGTAGTGAGGATGGTGATGGTGGCTGCAGTGGTGGTTATAACAGTAGCTGATACCATAAATACATACATACATACATATAAACATACATACATATATACATACATACATATAAACATAGAGAGAGAGAGAGAGAGAGAGAGAGAGAGAGAGAGAGAGAGAGAAATACATATAAACATACATACATATATATAGCCATATTCAGGTCATAAGCTTAAAATGATGTTAAGTGAGATTTTGCATTAATGGAGTTAATAAGAACACTACATACACTATCACGTTCAGGTGCTGTGATTACATTTATCAGGTGTGGTTAAGGCAGGACTGTGTGTGTGTGTGTGTGTGTGTGTGTGTGTGTGTGTGTGTGTGTGTGTGTGTGTGTGTGTGAGAGAGAGAGAGAGAGAGAGAGAGAGAGAGAGAGAGAGAGAGAGAGAGAGAGAGAGAGAGAGAACACGCCTCAATCTTATCATTATGTCCTTCAGTGTACAGTACAACAATCCAACACGAGATAACAGATGCTACACACAATAGGGGTTCAGTTCTACGTACTGTACTTAATTTATGTTTTTATAAGCTCCGTGGTGTTGGAGAGGGGAGCCTTCATGTGGTGGCACTGATATGAATGGGCGGCTCAACTGCCTGGCTATACAAACATCCCTCAACTACTTCCCTATCCCCATAAAAGTAGGATAGTGGATTGCAGGAAAAGATAAACCGGCAGTCCACCGGATTCACGTTTCAGATGAACTTGGGGCTACAACAACAACAAAAACAACAACAACTACTACTACTACCACCACAACTACTACTACTACTACAACTACTACTACAATTACTACTACTACGACTACTACTACTACTACTACTGCTGCTGCTGCCGCTGCTGCTGCTGTTGTAGTTACTGCTGCCGCTACTTCTTTTTCTTCTTCTTCCACTACTACTACCACTACTACTACTATACTACTACTACTAGTGCTACTACTACTATTACTACTACTGAAAAACCTTGGGCAGTGACTGACTGACAAGCTGTAGCACGCATTAGACTCAAGGAGATCAACTTGCCGCCAAAGCTGTAATAATACCACTACCCGTAGTCAGAGCCAGAGAGCTTTTCCTCTAACCTAACAAAGTTCTTCATCCCCTTTCAGCTCAGTTGAGGATCAAGCGTACTATGACTGGAGTGTTAATTCAACCAGCAACGGAAGAGACCCATTCCTGCCTTAAAGCTATGGGTCACCTACTTTCACACAACCATGACTTAGTATTCAAGTCGTGGGAGTGGTCCATTTCCGCTAAGTGAAGAAAAAAAAAAAATGAATACATCCCCAGCCTTCATCACTCACCACGTCAAAACCGACTTCATAATAGGTGCCGCTGGTGTGCAGGATGGGGATGGCGTTGCGTCGCCCTATGTCAGCAGGGGCCGGCATCCTCACGCAGGGGGCTGTGGAAGGCCAAAAACAGAGTGGTTAGTTGTTGTAGTGAGATGAGAAACAGACTGACTTGTTGCTGTAGTGGGATGACAAACAAACTGATTAGCTGCTGTAGTGGGGTGAGAAACAGATTGATCAGTTGTTTTGGTGGGGAGAGGAGTAGATGAATGGACAGACGGAGAGATCAGCTCCTGTGGTGGGCGAGAAACGGAGTGATCATTTCCGTGCTACGGGCAGGAGAAGAAAAACAGACAGTCAGGGTGATGTTTGTTGCAGTGGTGGGTGAGAAACCTGTTAAGGTGAAATCTCTTGCTGTGGTAGAGGGACGGAGTGATAAAATAGACAGACAGGGTGATATTTACTGCTGTGCTTGGGGGACGGGAGGAGAAACAGACAGGCAGGGTGATATCTGTAACTGTAATGAGGGAGAAACAGACAAGCAGGGTGATATCAGTAACTGTGATGGGGAAGAAACAAACATACAGACAGGGTGATATATGTTGTTGTGATGGGAAGAAACAGACAGCCAGGATATCATTTGTTGTTTGAACGGCACCATTATAATATTCGATGCTTATTTTTTTACTAACAGCACAAACTACACATTATTGCTTACCACACCATGTATCCGTATGAAGTATTAAACCTTATAAATCCCACACTATTTGAGGCGCATGCTGAACTAGATGCATATTAATTTGCTTTCCTTTGCTATGCTCTTTTCTCGCCTTAATTTCACCTAAAACTGCCCTCTTTATACCCTGAATTCGGAGTTGTAAAAAAAATTTAGACTAGAGTGTGATACTTGTCACGAAGAAGTGCTAAGTTAAGGTGAAGGGATTATAGTTAGTTCTCTCTACCTTGCTTTCCCACCCAAGCTATATTCCTTTTTAATTTAACTTAGCCCAGTATTTCCATCTCTACATCTTGAATTCTGTGCTGTAGCAAAAATTCAACAGAGAGTGTGATAACTGTCACGAAGGAGTGCCAAGTTAAGGTGAAAATGAGTACCGGTGTAGTTCGCTCCCGCTATCTTGCTTTCCCATGGGCAAATTGAGCCAGATATCCAAAAGAGTAGAAAGTGTAGGAGGTCGAGGTACAATCCTTCAGCTACAGCCTCTCTTCTGTACCGTAACTGATATACAAGAAGGAAGGTACTAGTCTTCATTTCTACCTACCTGTGTGACGGAAAAAACTATTACGATGTGGTGGGAAAGGAAGAGACAAGTGCGGTAAGATCGGATGCTCTGGTGTAAGAGGAAGAGACAGGTACGGTAAGATCAGGTGCTGTGGTGAAGGGAGAAAGACACGATAAGGTACGGTGCAATGGTGAAGTGAGAAACAAAAACTATGGGCACAGTTAAGTACGGTGCAGTTGTGAAGGGAAAAAAGACAATCACGGTAGGGTACGGTACAGTGGTGCAGGAAGAAACAGGCACGGTGAGAGACGTTACTGTCGTGAAGGGCGAAGCATATAGGCACGGTGAAGTACGGTACTGTCGTGAGGGGCGAAGCATATATGTACGGTGAGGTACGGTGCTTTGGTGAAACATAAGACAGCACGGTGAGATCAGATATATGGCACACTATTCCCGCAACCTTATTCTATTCACTGTCATTATTCATCTTCTCAAAACTTTACTCAACCGGGAATCATAGTAACTGTGGTCTAAATATGGGTCGTATTATCAGTGGCGTTGGTTGCTTCGTAGAACTTCTTCCTTAGCTATTCATTTTTCATACTGGATATTTACACTCACTTGTATGCTAGTGTTTTAATATCGAGGCAAATTGCACTAAACAACGTACAAGTGGACAATGAGACATAATATGCAGAGTAAATGGCTAAGGAAGAGGTGTTGCGAAATCTCAACAGCCACTTGGAATGCAATCTTAAGTCCAGTTCTGGCCTCAGTGTGGACAGGCCTTTTCCCACTTTGTTAAAAATTTCATCACCCAAAATACAACAGGTAAATGGCACCGACACATTTGGTAATTCCAGTGTAATTTGCACATCTTTATACACTGAATCGGCATTAGTACGGTAAATATAGCAGAATTCCTAAAACCGCAAACTTAGCATAATAAAGAGGTTACTGCACGCGAATAACCCCACTCATATAATACTGAAATCTTAAACACTGGAACCACATCGGGAAAATGCACAAGCTACTTAGGGTCATACTTACTAAGCATCTCTACCAATCTTTACGATATACCAATCCTTCTATTGCCCGCATGCTTATTTTCCTTATTCTTCCATGCTGACAAGTAAGGGACTGAGTTGTATTTAAGAAGCATGGGATCGAGTCATCGTGCACTAGTATTCTCAGGTAAGTCTTATCCGATTTCAGTCTAACTCAGATTACGAGTTGAGGGTCAGCCAAAGGGATGATCTATTATTTCTGAGATCATAGTGACAGGGTCAACCTAATCAGCTTTTTTTTTTTTTTTTTTTTTTCGATTTACACAAAACTTTGTGGAACATTCAGGATATGTCGATGATAAAGAGATCTGACTTTGAAAATAACCAAAGGTCAAAGTCAGGGAGTAAGATCAAAATTCGACCTGTGTTTGTTGTAGTGTATTGGTGGTTACTTGATGACTGTCAGAATGTGCTCGTCTGCACTAGTTTTTATTTCACTTTATTATTATTATTAGTAGTAGTAGTAGTACTAGTACCCTGTAGTAGTAGTAGTAGTAGTAGTAGTAGTAGTAGCAGCAGCAGTAGTAGTAGTAACAGTACCACCAGCAGTAGTAGTAGTAGTAGTAGTAGCAGCAGTTGTAGTCATCGTCGTCGTCGTAGCAGCAGCAGCAGCAGCAGTAGTAGTAGTAGTAATGGTAGTAGTAGTAGTAGTAGTTGTAGTAGTAGCAGTAATAGTGGTAGTAGTGGTAGCAGTAGTAGTGGCAGTAGTACAGTAGTAGTAGTAGTAGTACTAGTTGTTGTTGTTGTTGGTGTTGCCCCAGCTTCAACTGTAACGTGAACCCAGTGGACTGCAGGCTGAAGCTGTCTTCCTGGCAGCCCACCATCCTACCTTTGGGGAATATGGAGGGAGATAAGGGACGCGTGTGTAATCGTGCAGTGAATCCCCCCGATTGCACAGGTGTCATCAAGAGATGGCGTCCCTCTCCAGCACCATGTGTGAATATAAATGTATTAATAAGCAAGCTAATACAACATTTAAGTTTAAAAATTCAGAAACACGCTCCATTACCATTTATGAGAAATGGCGATTGCACAACCGAGGACAAAAGCGCACCTAATATTTCAACCATTGTACTTCTCATTTTCCTCTGTGGTAGCTAAAATTCCTAAGGCGAGAGAAGCTTAGTATGTTTCCCTGGCCATGGATGATTCACTTTGATATGATGCGTGAGGGAAGGAAGTGAAGGATATGACATAACTGTGAAATAGACACAGAGGGTTTGTAAGCGAATTTCCCCCCAAACTACTAAGCTTTCTTAACCATAATGCTTTAACTTGGCCAAGATTTTCGACAGTAGCAGGACACGATAACGCTATGGCTGCACATCGTTTTCAAAGTATTTCTTGGTGACTGGCTCAATGATTTACTGTTAATCTACTGATACAACTCAAAATTAAAGGAGAGAGAGAAATTTTAAGCCAGGTTAGAGTAAAACTGAGTATAGTTTGCATGTCCCTTGCTGCAGCTGTGTTGTTACAATTTATATGCAAAGAGATCTTTACCATGTAGTGTCAGACATGAGTGGTATTAAGCATTTGTTACTGAACTAAAGTATATTCTAAGGATCGCATACACACGTCGCACAGATGGCTTCGTAGCAAATCTTTCTTAGCGACTTCCTTTATTTAATATTACAGCTTAACATTCTATCTCATGCTATTTATATCGTTTTAATGTGGACACAGTTTGCATCAATAACATGAAAGAGGATGTTAACGTGCAATGTGCAGAATAAATCGAATGAAAAAATTAATTCGAAGTCTCGAAAAGCATTTCAAATACGGCCCTAAATATCTTGGACCCAGGTCAGGAAGGATGATGGAGGTTGCCCAACTCCCAGAACTTTAAACCTATTGTAGATAATTGTTTTAATGACTCTGCAGCTGACAGGCAAAAATCTATTTTAACTAACTTATATCTCATAACTTCACATCGACGGGCATAATGAAGATGGCTGCATGATGTGTAATGACTACTATCTGCACTGACATATTTTCAGTAATTATACATTATTGAACATGCTTGGGGTTTCATTTACTCGGGACTTATCTTGGAAAGATCATATTACATCTCTTGTAAAATCTGCTTCTAAGAGACTGGGTGTGCTAAGCCGACTCCATTCCTTCTTTACCCCTGCACAATCGTTGACTCTATACAGGGGTTTTATCCGCCCCTGCGTGGAGTACAACTCTCATGTGTGGGGAAACTCCCCACATACAGCTCTTCTCAATAGGGTGGGGTCAAAGGCTTTTCGCCTCATTAATTCTCCTCCTCTTACTGACTCCCTTCAACCTCCGTCTCTTCGCCGCACTGTTGCATCTTTATCTCTTTTCTATCGCTACTTCAATGGTCACTGCTCCTCTGAACTGTCTGCATGCATTCCTCCACCTGTACGATGGGCGCGTAGCACCCGTCTAGCAGCAAACTCTCATCCCTTTTCTGTCCAACTCTCTAATGCAAGAGTTAACCGTTACTCCCAGTCCTTCATTTATGCAACAGGTCAACTCCGGAACTGTCTCCCTCTGTCTGTATTTCCTGCTTCCTATGATCTCCAGTCTTTCAAACGCAGTGTGTCCAGGCATCTCGAAATGATCGAATCTTGAATTTGGCTGTCTCTTGCATTTTGTTTTTCTCTTGGAAGGAACAGTTTTGCGGGCTCGTTGCCTTTGGTTCCTTCTTCCTCGCATTAAAAAAAAAAAAAAATCCACAACGGTTTTATTCTTAACGAGTTTGGTCACAAGTGTTAATTCGTCATTTTTAGTGATGCTTAACTCAGTCGCCTAACTACAGTATATAACACTGCCAACCATCCTGACGATTAAGAAGCCCTAAGCATGACTCGCGCCCGTCGTTCAAGAGGAAGATCCGTTAATTCATCAATATTTACACAAACGCTATAGCACTGACACATTTTGCCACGACGTACAGCAACGTGTGCATAGACTTCCTGAGGCAACTGAATATGTACATTCGTTCATTCGTTCAAAGATTCCCTGCAACTATAATGCAGGCCGGGCCATACATTAGCCAGGTCAGTGGGGTATGGGCTGGTTAAAACACAGTAAGGGGGGAGGACAGGACCTGGGGATTGCCCAGCACACACGTCCTGTCTCCTGGCTGGCTCTGTGGTGTGTGTGAATATGTACAATCGGCTTCTCTCATAAGTACTACAGAGGGTGGTGTGGTATAGGTGACACCAGTGTATTTGTTTACGTCTCACGCCTATTATGGTCTGGCTACTATAACGAGGTTGCTCTAACATGGCAGACCTAAGATATAAATAAATAAATACGCCATGTCACATTATGGCCAACACGCCACCCCCTGCAGTACTTATAAATGGAAGGGACTGCAGAGTATATATGGCTATGTAATAATTGCTGCATATATATATATATATATATATATATATATATATATATATATATCCATCATCCAATCCTATGTCGCCCCATGAGGAGCGTATGAGCCCGGGGCTAGGCAGTTGGTCCCGACATTTAAGATGAAAGTGACCAGCCTCACTCATCCCTGAGTGGCATTACGTGAGCAATCAACCCCAACCATCCCTTGGATATAAACCTTCACCGGCTCAATCCGACTGGAGCGCAATAATTACCCACTAAACCACCAGACGCCAAAATTTGGTTGTATGGTTACCACCCAGCGTAGTAAATGGTTTCCTGGTGTTCAGGAAACCATTTGGCTTGTCACTCAGTGTAGTCACCCACAGGCAGAAGGAAGAGGAAAGAATGAAGGAAAGAAAGACAGAGGAGGGAGTGTAAAGTCACCCGTAGGCAGAAGGACAAGGAAAGAATGAAGGAAAGAAAGACAGAAGAGGATGGAAGGAAAGAAGGATGGAGGAGAGGAAAGGGCAGACACCCAACAGCAGCACTACATCGAGTGAGTGGATGGTGAGCGCCCCCACCCACCACTAATATATATATATATATATATATATATATATATATATATATATATATATATATATATATATATATATATATATATATATATATATGTGTGTGTGTGTGTGTGTGTGTGTGTGTGTGTGTGTGTGTGTGTGTATACACGAGTATATACCGAGAGGACTGATGGTGCTCCGAGGGAACACAGGAAGAAAGATACGGATGCAGACTGATACGTTACCTGGGAATACTGACAGACTGGGACGGAGCAGCTGTTGTGGGCTGACAGGTGTTTGCTTTTAGTAGAGACGATTTACATGAACTGAAAATAAAATGAAGAAAAGAAAGCTATAAATACTTTATGTTACTTGGACTGAAAGGCTCATTGTATCGTCATTATATTATGACGATGTCTTGCATACCATATTTCTGCTATGGACAGATTCTTATTTTTAGCTTTGGGGTCACCATCTTAAAATGGTTGAAATGACCTGCCGCAGTCCGTCAATCAGTTCCAACATCATATTCGTCCCATGCCATAATCTACATGCTGGAAAGTAGTCTAAAATAATAATAATAATAATAACAGTCGACCTCTAGTAGCCTCACAGTTCAGTCTCTTATCCCTGAGGTCACACTCTATGGCCTCGTCCCAAATCTTTTTCGGTCTACGTCTCGCTACTCTACCCTCAACCACAGCCTGACTAAACTGCTCGGGCCTAACCCTCAACGTTCACGTTTCACCCTGCGCACAGTTGTCATTCTCCATCCTCTCCACCTGCCCAGACCATCTTAATATACTTCGCTTCATCACAACATTAATACACTTAAGTCCCATCCTTCTTCTCAATTTTTCCCTCGCAATCCTAGCCCTCCCAGGACTATCATTATCTTTTTAAGCTTATATAACCAACTTACCTGCCTTCAGTCCGGTAACATACGTGTTTGATTTTTACTACTTTCATATGATCTTATTTAGGTTAAAAGGGACTCCTCAAACTCGAGGGGAGAGATACAGTAATTCTGTTCCTATGTTACCTTTACATATGAATTATACGATCTTGACAGTATCACTTAGTAACGATGTAATATTACAATCGAAAATATATATATATATATATATATATATATATATATATATATATATATATATATATATATATATATATATATACCATCCAGCCATTTTTTCCTATCTGGAGATGGAGCAAGGTAGGCTCCAGAAAGGAAGGACAAAAAATATAATAGTGGGAGACCTACAGAAATCATATGCATGCCCAATAAAATGGGCTACACACTCATCCATTCACTATTCAAGCCCCCACAGTCCTAGCTGCACCTCATGGGTTCACCTTTCTACTTAATCTTCATAACAGCCTATTAGACAAATTCAACTCGACGACTATCAAGTTGAAAAAAAGGATGGCAAACCCCTGATCTTGACTCCTCTGTACAAAATCCGTCCAACTAGTTTGACCCCTTGTCGGTTCCATTGTCTCGTTAGCCTCATATTTCTCCTACTCATATATTCATTTACCATAATATCCGCCTTCTTCATGGGCTGTCACACCTTCCCCCACCTTCAAACTTACTAACACATCCTTTTCACCACTCTATTTGCATCCATTCTCTCCCAATGATCATACTGTCCATACACTATCTCTTCAACTCTGTTTTCCACAGACTCCCTTACTCTACATCTGTCACAAATCACATGATTTCGTTCCTATGCACTCTCCGTGTGCAGGTCCACTTAGGCCTTACCTTTCTCTGACGACGCATACACTATTACACTTTTGGTGGAATTGTGTCCACGTCAAATTGGCTAAGAAAGGTTAGATTACAGTTTTGGGCATCATGTGCAATCGCATTTCGTCATTCTGCGTACACATTAAGGCTATGGAGATATCATAATAACACTTCCTTCATGATTTACTCTGCACGTTATCCCTCAATATCTTCTTTTATGTTACTGAAGCAAACTACGTCGATATTAAAATGATGTATAGTATAACACAGAAAAGATTCCGGATGTGTAGTATGTAATATAAACATCTAAGGAAGGGGTGCTACGAAGTCTCCTTTATGACTCAGAATACGAGCCTTAGTATGTTAAGACATGAACTTCATAATTTCACCGGATTTCCCACCCATAGGAGATACGTTGCTCTATCCACTTGGTATCAACTAAGCGTGAAACTAACCTTGACCGTGGCAGTGGTTCGCTGTGATGAAAGTAATCCATCCCTCGTATCTTGCATCACACCATCACCCCCACCCCCCGTGTTAGATACTCTGATACCTTTCATGGCCGATTTAATTGTACACCCAAAGACCAGCAACCGCACTGATTCACCGCCATACAAGATTAAACAAAGGACGAGGAATTCTCATAATCATTTACTGGTAATCTTGTTCTCCTTGCAAGATACTGCATGCAATATCGACTACACCTTTTCTTGCTCCGTAATGCATTTTATACCTATACTATTTCAATGATACGTATATTTAAGCTAATGTAATGTACGGAAACAGAGAAGATGAATGCATTCCTATTTTGTATAAAGATATTTGCGTCTTACCTTCTTATGTTTATGTCTAAATGTTTTATAATTAGAACTGCCAAACGGCCGCGCAGCTTCATATACTAACACCGTAACTGTGAAGTGTGATAATGGATGCCCGTGTCAATTGATTTTTGCAAGATTTGGTCTTACCAAAGCCCATGTAACGGGGTGACCTTTGCCGAGTCTCAAAGGAAGTGCTCAAAACGGTTCCATGTGCCCTATGCCTCGAAGAATGGTTTAGCTCTATAGCATGTGGAGAGGCCGATGAGTTATGTTTCGCCCATGTCTTTGGAACAACCTCATGGCATTAATACACATAGAGAACAACATACGTTTAGTTATATTCCTTATTATATTAATTAATCTCCATATACGATTTATTAAGCATTTAATATTCGTTACATAAATGTATCAAACAAAATTCACTGTCATGCATGCATAAAGGCTCATATTTCCAGGTTAGGTTGAGATGTAATGCTATAAACAGAAGAGCTGACATAATACAGTAAACCAAGCTCCGTCTCCCAGTCACACTTGCCATTTCTACCGAGACAACAGCAGGAATGGTTACTGAACTGTAGTCCATCGGCCCTAGGGAGGTTTACTTATTTATTGATTTATTTATTGTCAGGTGTACAGTCGGTAGCAAAAGTTCCGTTACCTCTCCTCTCGCTATGGACTTAGATCATTTGCCTCATGAATCCTCAGCAACAGAACTAATTACTCTTTGGGGATGTCATCTGTGTCATCTAGTTCGAGTTCACCACACTCAAAATCCATGGAGGAAAAACAAGAGAGGTGAAGGGATTTTCTATTGCCGAAAGTACAATTAACAGATTAGCATAGATGAAGGGGTAAAAAAAAAAAGTCAAGTTATATCGGACAAAAAAATAACCATTGCTTGACAACGTCAACTCACGTGGCAGTGGAGATGAGACCGTGTGTGTGTGTGTGTGTGTGTGTGTGTGTGTGTGTGTGTGTGTGTGTGTGTGTGTGTGTGTGTGTGTGTGTGTGTGTGTGTGTGTGTGTGTGTGTGTGTGTGTGTGTGTGTGTGTGTGTGTGTGTGTGTGTGTGTGTCATTCCTACTCCATAACTAAGCCCCATCAAATTATATGCAACATGTAAATAGGCCATCTTATAAACAACTTCTGACCAAGAAACTACTGAAGAGCCAGGTCACTCTTTCGGTTCTACACTTGTATTCTATGTGGCACTGTAGGCTTCTCAGCACCTTTTCCTGTGCGATTTATTATGCTTATTACACCTTTACATTCTCTTATATTTTTATTCATGCCTTATAAATACCGACACAATTTGCATCGATAATATACAAGAGGACGCTGAGGTGTAAAGTGCAGAATAAATCGCTAAGGAAGAGGTATTGAGAGCTCTCCAAAGCCACTAGAATACGGCTTTAGGTACGAACAGGCAGGAAAATGAATGACAGACAAAGTAACAATCAAAGCTTACCCACCCTTACGCGATAAGAGTACACTAACAGAACAATCGCTGAACGCGATAACAGAACAATAACTGAACCACAGTTACATAACATCTCGGTCAAATCTGTTACTGTTGCGTACGTGGCTTTGAAAATATTGTAACAACTCTCCTTTAGCGATTTATTCTGCAACTACACTTCGCTAACCGTTAGTTTGTTACTGAAGGAAATTATGACGCTATTCAAACGATGTAATATACAGGAGAATGTTAGAGTGTCACATGCTTAGGAAGAGGTGCTAAGAAGCCGTTTATGCCTAGTCAGCACAAGGAGACTTAACCACTTCACTTCTATGACGTATTTCTCTCTCTCTCTGCCCTCTGACGATTTTATTCGGCTCAGGATAGACTTTTCAGACAAGGAGAGAGAGATACATCCTTAATTGTGTCCAATCATATCTTTCTCCAGGTGAATTAAATTGTCTGGAGTTAGCAAGAATATATTATAGAAAAAAGTCACCGTACTGAACGGATTAGAGACTGCTATATTTATTTCTCCCTCACCCCCGTTCGAAAAATTTACTCTCTACCTCCCCCAAAAAAATTACATGACAATATTGGAAGGACACCTATACTCCTTTTCCCTTAACTTGGCCTTGATTTTCGTCCTTTATTTACATCACATATCGCAACAGACGACAGAGATAATAATATGGCTCTCCATCTTGTCCATAGCACTTCTTCCTGACCAGCACCATCATCTAGTGTTGATCTACTATCACAACTCAGCATTCAGGATGGCGGGATATCAATCTGAGGCCAAGATAGAGTGAAAAGAGTATAGGGTAGTTGTGAACGGGATCTATAAAATGAAAAATAAATCTATCCTATGCTGAATACTACCTGGAGACAGATAAAATAAAATATAAAATGCGTCATCGGATTAAATTGGTTACGAGATGGATGGAATTTTATCGTGTGTGTGTGTGTGTATGTGTGAATACGAGCACTGGAATTATTTGTTGGGAGTCCATATTTAGTCATCAGGTCATTGTAATTCTTTCCACCTCTTCCTCCCATGCAGTCACTACCGCCTCCTCCCTTTAACTTGTTCCCCTCCTTGCCTCCCAGTTTCTCTCCACTCTCTCCCTCCCTCCCACCTTCCTTCCCTACCTCTCTCCCTCCAACCTTCCTTCTCTCACTCTCTCCTATCCGTCTCTTCGGGTTCTTCTTTCCTTCTTCTCTCTTCCTCTCTCCACCCAGTCTCCCTTTAATTGATTCCCTCTCTTGCCTCCTATAGTTTCTCTCCATTCTCTCCTTCTCTCCCCTTCCCTCCTCTTCGTCTGCTTCATTCTGTTTCTTCTCTTTCTTTCCCACCTTATTGTCTTTCCTTTTTCCTCTTCCTCTCCCACTCTGTTCTCTCTTCCTCCACGGTTCTCTCTGCTCTTTCTTTCCCTCCCTTCCTCTCTCCTTCCTCTGTGTTTTGTTCCTCCCTTCCTTTTCCTCCCCCAGTCTACTCCCTCTCCCTCCATCTCTTCCCCTTCACTCCTCCTATAGTATCTCTCCCCTCTCTCCTCCTCTCCCTCTCACAGTTTCGCGCCGCTCTCTCCTTCCCTCCCTCCCATATTATTCTTCTCTCTTTTCATCCACCCCTTCCTTCCTCCCTATTCATCGACCGCTTCACTCCTCCCTACACGTAAGCAGTAAAAACGTAAAAAATAACTACTATAAAAAATATTCAGCATGATAATGTAAACCACGAACACGAAATACAACACTGTAAAATAAACTCAGACAACATCGGCCTCGTCTTGTATAACTATTTAGCACGTCCACACTTAGAGAAATTTGTCCAGTTATACTCGCATAATTAAACATGAAGAAAAAGAAAAGAGGCAAAACTTAAGAGTACTGCGAAGTGACAGAAACATCTACTGTAGCAGGTCAAATAAACTTATGAGGAACGCTTAGAACTGAATCTGTTTACCTTACCTGAGCGCAGACCACGAGGGTACTTAATCCATGTATACCCATCCTTTGAGAGGCTGCTTGACTTCTCTAGCTCGAAAAGTTACTCTAAAGATGAATATAACGGTGTGATGATAGCAAGAATAAAATGAAAAATACAGGCTGACCAGTATACATAACATTTCACCTTTCCACTCCGCCGCGCGATATCTCATGTGTTGTGGGTACGGCTGTAATTAGTATCTACCCTGCCGAATGAGCCGTTCCCGCAACACATACGATACTGCCATGATAGAGGGGCATTATTTACGGGTCCCACTGTATATTATAGGACTGAAGGAGTTAAAATTTGACTCACAGAAAGGACAGGTGTAGAGAATCTAAAATAAACAGCCTGGAAATGACACGTAAATATATTGCTGTTTGTCTTTCTCTTTTAAGTTACTCTCCTTCCCTCATCCTTTATTTTCATTCTCCCTTCTTCCGCTTCAGTCTACCTCCTCTCCTCTTCCTCATCACTGGCCCTTCCTCTACCACCCTTTCCTTCAATCAGTTTTCCTCAATTTTCCACGTCACCCTCCCTCCCTTTCCCACGACACTGTCTCCCTACTCCTTCCCTTTCCCACGTCACCCTCCTTCCTCCTTCCTCTCCCACGTCACTCCTCCTCCCTCCTCCATCACTCTCCCTCTCCCACATCACTTTTCCTTCCATTTATATCACTCTCCTTCCCTCTCCTTCGTTACTCTTCCTCCCTCTCCCACGTCACTCTGCCTCCTTTCCCCACGTCACTTTCCCTTCCTTTTTCAACACTCACCCTCCCCGCCGCACACCACTCTCCTTCCCTCTTCCATCACTCTCCCAGGTCATCCTGCCTTCCTCTTCATCTCACTCCCTTCTACATCACTCTCCTCTCCCCTCCCACGTCACTTTCCCTCTCTCCTCATCTCCCTCCCTCTCCTACGCTGCCGATTAAATGTCACTGGTTAATTAGACAGCAGACAGCGCCAAAATCACTTATCGTCTAGTTATTAAGTTCAAATGTGCTTCTCCCGCTTCTCTCTGGTCCCCTACCTCTCCCTCTCTTCGCCTCCCTCTCGCCTCTCTCCCCTTTCCTTCCTTCCTCTGCTTTTTTCCTCCTTGCTTCCCTTCCGTCTACAGAAATTCTGGATTCGGTAGTAACAGTATTTATAATTACTTTACAGCTCATGTTACTAATTCATTATTCCTGTGAGTATGTGTGGTCCTGATTCCTAAACATTTTGTAAAAACCTTTGCAGCTTCATTATTACCTTTGTACTCAAAGAATCATCTCTCATCGGGTAAGAAAGGTTCCCTGACACCTCCTCCTTAACGATTTATTTTCCAAACTACTCATTAATATCCCCTGATTTGCTTCTTACGTCTTTTCAATATCGACTTAGACTGCATGAATAACACACAAGAATATAGTAACGGAGCAGAATCGGAAATAAACTGGTAAAGATGGGGTGTAAAGTCAGCTTCCTAATCGTACTAGAATACCGCCATGAAACCAAATCACTTGACCTGTCTCATAACTCCCTGACCTCCTGGGAATTTTACTGTGACTAATTTATACAGTATATTAGGATAGGTTAAGTTAGGTTAGGTTAGGTTAGAGGATACGAAAACCATATCCTGGGACCTAGTATGACGAAATAAACATTGTGGACAATAGTACTCTTCCACAAAGAGTGTCCTTCATCAAAACAGCACTGCAAAGGCCCGAGCAACGCACAATATGGCAGGATGTGAAAGATATAATTTACCCAACAAAGTCTCTCTCTCTCTCTCTCTCTCTCTGATAACATTACCCTCTTAATTTGGACCATCCCCAATCTATTTATGGTTTGTTTATGTATCAAATTTTCTCACACACATCAACTGTTCTTTCCAGTATAATGATGTATCTCTAGCAGATACAACTCCAGACATGGGCAGAAATATGTAGAACCTCTTGTCTCTATGCACACTACTACGCAATGCCATCCTGGCACCCTTCATCGCCTGTCTCTTGTCTCGTTAACAGTCTTTCCATTGTATGCGTCCTATGATGGCAGTGATGACTCACAAAATATATCGGTATTAGCAAAATAATACTGACAGCACGATTCACACACGAGATCCGTTACAGTTACTACGTTTGAACATAACAGTAATGGTGCTGCATGTCTATCGAAGCTGTTATCTAGCCAGCCATACAAACTGACCAGAAGTAGGTACGGCAACAGGACCAAAAGGATCCGCCAGGTTTCATTTTACAGTGGGCATAGAGGATGATACTTGTGTTCGTTCTTGTCCAGTACCTAAAACAAGTATCTGTGCGGGAGGGAACTGATGTCCGAAATTTTCCGCGTGGCGTGAGATGTCACGGGAGGGTTGACGCGCATGGTCTCACTCGCCACCAATTAGTTTGCATCACAGGGGGTGTTGCCAAAGGAGATATTAGTTGTACAGCATACGTGAAACCCTTTGACAGTATGAGACATATTACTATTCCTATTACATGGGTTACATAGTAATGTAGCACACAAGGGCTTTGGATGGTGTGCATATAAATCGCTTTACACTTAACGCTTGTAATAATCGAGTACGAGACACGAGTTCGTTGTTCATGTGCATAGTTCAGGAAAATTCTCACTGCTGGTTATCAACCGTATCAGAACCAAAGTGTGGCGATTTAATGTTTCTCATGCCATTCGTCACGGAAACTAACACAGGATATCCGGGGAGCCATAGTTACTCTTTACATTGAGCGATATAGTATTTTGTGAAATTCCCCGGCAGGTTGGTGTTCACTGCAATACAGTTTCAGTATCAATTAGGCAAAAGTGCGAGGGTGGCACTACAATACGGCATGGTAATCGGTTGTTTGAAAATATGGGCCACTACCAAAAAGGAAACCCAAAGTTTCATAGGTTCTGTACAACAATAAACTTAGTATGCATACATTTGTTATTTAATTACAACCATAAAATATAACTGTGAATTATTGCATAATGCTATTTACAGTATTACTAACATGATTAATGAGTATAACAGAAATAATCGTTCGCTAATCAGTGCATGGCATCGGAATCCTACAGGGCTACCAACCTACAGCCTAATCAGTCCTCATACCCAAAAACTAATCTCATGTTCTCGTTGTACTTCCCTAGTAGTATGAGCGGATATTTGTTTGAGCTACTGTACTCTCTCTCTCTCTCTCTCTCTCTCTCTCTTTCTCTCTCTATCCCATTGGATCCCAGGGGTGCTGGGCGAGACATTGCACTGGGAGGGTACTAAGCATACCGCCCTCCGCTTATCGGCTCATAGTCGCGAAGCTCATAGGTCCCTACCCGGGGATTCCCTACTTTATAAAGACTTGCAAAATCTCCAATACTCGGGACACACACACACACACACACACACACACACACACACACACACACACACACACACACACACACATAAATATATATATATATGAATGTATAAAATGAAAGTGCACATATATGTATGTACAGTCAACCAAAAAAGTCGTGTCTTCGTTCCGAACCCCGTGAATATTCGAAGATAACTGGAAGCAGCAGGGACAGCTTCACAACTCTGGCAACTGTGTCAGAGCAGACGATGATGGGGGTGAGTGATTTTGAGATGGAGGTGGGGTAGTGGAGGTGTGTGCTCTAATTATTGCTGGCAGTTTAGCCTAGCAATACACAGCAGAGAAAAGATGCTAAATGTGATATTATACCTGATTTAATACCTTCCTTCTTCCTCTTCTTCCTTCGCTGTTTGTTTTTCCTTCTTTTTTTCTTGCTCAATGGCCTTCCTTTCTTCCTTCTTTCGGTTTGTTCACTACTCTCCTATTCCACCTACCCTTCTTCCTCTTTCTACTTTTCCTTCCTGTACAATCCTTCCTTCTTATTTTTCCCTTTCTGCTTCCGTCATTTTACTTTCCGTTATTTCCTTTCCTGCTTGTTCCCCCTTTTTGCTTCTCCAGCCCTTCCTTCCTTGCTTCATCTCCTAATCGCTCCCGTTTCCCTTCCTCTGTCTGTCTGTCTGTCTGTCTCTCTCTCTCTCTCTCCTAGATCCGTCCTTCCTCCTTTCCTTTTCTTTTCTCTCCTTCCTTCCTTCCACCCCTTCTCGTTCTTCCCTCTCTCTTTCTTGCTCTTCTTCCTTCTTTGCCCTACCCCGCCTTCTCCTCCTCCTTCTCCCACCCCTTCCTTTCTTCCCTCGCCCCTTATTTTTCTTTACTTCACTCCCGCTCCTTCTTTCCTTTCTTCCTCTTAGACCTTCCTCTCCTTCCTTCCGTATTATTTCTTCTTTTATTCTGTTCTCCCTCCTTTCTTCGTATCTCACTAAGCTTCCCCTTCTTCCTCTTCCTCTCCTTCTTCTTTTTCTTTAGCTTCTAGTTCCTCCTCCTCCTCTCTTTCTTTTTCATTTTGTTTTTCTAGCCAACTCCCCTTCGTGGCATTGCATAACTGAAAAATCTGCACTCACTTCATGGAAATTAAACCTACACAAGCCCGTTATTGTGACTAAGGTGGCCTAACTACTGTACCATCATCATCACCATCACCACCAACAACAGCCCAATGCAGGAAAAAGGCCTCTTCCAACATTATTCCACAGATTCACTGACATCCTATTCTATTCAGTCCCAGTGGATCTCCGAATCATCTCACCACCTTGTTCTCTGTCTGCCTCCTTCTCTCACTCATCTCTGGGTTCCGCTCCATTATCCTGGCTGTCAATCTGTTAACCGTTCTAAGAGGGACGTAACCTGCCCACATCCATTTATACTTCTGGAATGCAGTGACTATATCCCCTACCTGCGTCTGTTTTCTTTCTTTTTATCTCTCCATGTGATCCGTAACATAATTCTTTCCATTTCTCTTTGAACACTCCAAAGTTATGTTCCAAAGAATTTCTTATTATTATTATTATTTTTTTTTTAGACTTCGCGTTTCCGATCCATACGTTAAAATAGGAAGGACGCACATATTATATTTATCACTTACGTTTCATGTAGTTGCTTATACTCTGTTCACTTTACTTGGATATCGTGAAAGTGGAGCAGCAGTAAGAGATTAACACTAGAGTATGGTGGGAGTCAGTCACGAAGAAGTGCTGTGAAGGGTATGCAGGCCTGTAGTATTGTCTTATTCTGGCAATGAACTACGGGAATTAGGCTGCAAAAAAGGAGAAAATCTCCGCCATGTTAAAATGAATGGACTACAGTTTACCAAGAGTCGTCTAGCCCAATTTTATTACCTACGCCGACGAAGTTGGAGGAGGTTATAAATTCAACTAAGTTTATTTGTTTGTTTGTTTGTTTGTCCACACGATATCTCCAAAAGTTCTCTATGAATTTTCATGAAATTTTGTGGAAAGGTGGGCCATGGGCCAAGAAAGAATTGATTAAATTTGGGGGTGGATCCGGATCCAATGTATCCCGCACCAAATCTCCAAGTTCTCAATGAATTTCAATAAAATTTTGTGGGAGAATGGGCCATGGGTCAAGAATCATTTAAATTTGGGGACGGATCCAGATCCTATGTATTCCACACAATATCTCCACGGATCTGGATCCTTTTTAATGGCAAAGGCATTGGTGGAGGTATGCGTTCTCCGAGTGCTTTCTAGTTCTGTGTTTGATTTCACTGTTATGGGCTCAATATCCTTGAACTGGGTATATAAATATTTCCGTAACATATTCTAGTTTCCATCTCCTGTGTTTATTACAAGGGTCTAAAAATATATATCTATTAGCATGACCACTAGACAGCCGGACGTCAGAGAGAGAGAGAGAGAGAGAGAGAGAATGGGGGGGGGGGCGGTGGAAGTGGGGAAGATAAGAGACAAACGGCAGAAACTTTGAACAATAACCCAACAGATCTTGAAAGAAAATTTCTGAAAACTTTTAGATAACAAATTGAAAGGACACACTCTATAGCGATCGAACGATTTTAATTTCACTCCTTCAATCCGATGACATATATTTTGTTCTGTTCTTGTCTCTATACGATTTTCTTCATAGGTTTCCTTGTGTGTGTGTGTGTGTGTGTGTGTGTGTGTGTGTGTGTGTGTGTGTGTGTGTGTGTGTGTGTGTGTGTGTGTGTGTGTGTGTGTACAAAGAGAATCTGCTAGTAAATTTATTATAATGTGATTATTATGATCTGATATAGATTCCTATACCTTTTCAGCTCAGCTGACGGCCAGGTGCAGTCAGATTGGAGGGATTTGGCTGGTGGCAAAGGAGACTCATTCCTACACCATAATTGGGACTCATTCCTCTCTCATAACTGAGATTCCCACCCCATAACTGAGACCCATTCCTACACCATAACTGAGACTCAGTTCTATCTTATAACTGAGACTCATTCCTAACCCATAACTGAGACTCATTCCTACCCCATAACAGAGACACACTCCTATCGCACAACTGAGACTTATTCCTAGTCCATTACTGAAACTCATTAACAGTGTTCTAAATGGCGGGGGGTCTGAGGAGATTTGACCAACAAAATATACTTAAAACCCACTGAAACAGAACCCACCGAGGGTTCTAATAAGTTCCCTCATATAAAATGTGTTTATTTTTACTACAAAGGAAATATTTACAATGTGATCATTCTGAAAATAAATTAAAATATTTCTGTTTTTCAGTTAAACGATAATTACTCGGGAGACATCACAGTTCACTTGTAACTTATTAACGATGTGCATCACATTGTGAAGAAGAATTTTACGTTGCCAAATTTGTAATATTTTCCAAAATTTCTCACATGCTGATTTTTAGCCACCCTGGCGTCGTTCTTTGATGTGGTTTTAGCGTTATTGAAACCCCTGAAATATGGTGATTTTACTGATTATTTTTTTATTTACGAGAACTTAGATAATATGCTTTCCTATAACTCACTACTCAATGGGAACCTTGAAGGTGACACATTCTTGCTGTCAATATGTTACATGTAACGTGTTGATTATCTGTAAATATTAGGTGTTACAGATCCACTTCATCTTAAGGGTGGTTCCCAACTGCAGAGAAGGTTTTAGCAGATTACATTCTTGACAATTATATACAGCTTGAGGAATACAGAACTTGGCCAGGACGACGCAAGGGGACAGCCTGCCCCACTGGAAGTCTGTGGAGTCTGCCCTGGTGAACGGCGCGTGGGAACGGTGGGAACAGGTTGGACTTCCAACGCTGACGTTAGTAAAATTAGTAACCAAGTAATGTTAGTATAAAGGGGTTGCCTCGTATGATTAAACAATGTATGAACAGTTAATAAATGTACTGATGATTAAAAATGTATAATGTTTAAGCATGAATATTTATATGATAAATGGTATTTACATAGTGGGACCAGTATATTCTTATCATACATGCTTACTTTTAAAAAATAAATAAACAGAAGTCTTTGATATTAGGAAGACTCCATCCTGAAAGCAGGACATGCTCCTATATCTGTTAATATGTTCGTGGCCTAAAAGGGGGTCAGATTTAACACACTTTTCCTCCCGATGGCTACAACACCCAGTTACTTAGGCTCCCTCACGTCGCTTCCCTTCCCCCCACCCCCTCCCTCCAACGGACAAAGGGAGTCAGTGTTGAGTGTCATGCCCCTCCCTCCCGAATTACCTGTTTCAAATCACTAGATACAATGACCTATTTCAAACCACCTGACAGAGTGACCTATTTCAAACGACCAGATAGTGACCTATTTCAAACGAACATATACAGTGAAATATAGTTCGAACACTGCTCATCAGATATTATGCCACTACGATCAGGATGTGGGAGTGGCGCAGTTCCGACAGATGAAAACATATTACCTATAATGATAATGGACCCAAGGACAACAACAGTGTGTAGCGGAGGTATGGTACTTGGTTCACCTGGCAAACACGACGTATACAATTGTTTAATAGTAGTAGTATTAATAGCAGTAGTAGTTGTAGTAGTAATAGTGGGAGTGGTAGTAGTAGTAGTAGTAAGAGTAGTGGGAGTGATAGTTGTAGTAGTGGCAGTGGTAGCACTAATGATAGTAGTAGCAGCAGCAGCAGCAGTAGTAGTAGTAGTAGTAGTAGTAGTAGTAGTAGTAGTAGTAGTAGTAGTAGCAGTAGTAGTAGTAGTAGTAGTAGTAGCTGCAGTAGTAGTACGCCACCACTGCGATTATGTGGCTTATACATCACACTACTGTAGCTTCTTTTATGACGCTGCTCAATCTCTGAATAGGGAGGATGTCAGAGATCGGGCGGCGTGGAGAACCGCCATTAAGTAACCAAGGCCGACGCATGAAAGCATGATGAAGCCTTTATAAACGAAACGGTACAATAGGATATGAAGTCTATTATCTCTCTCTCTCTCTCTCTCTCTCTCTCTCTCTCTCTCTCACACACACACACACACACACACACACACACACACACACACAGAACAGACAGAGACAGAGAGACAGACAGACAGAGAGGTGGGGGGGGGGGAGCTGACGCAGGCAAGCGTGATGGAGCCTTAATAAACACTGTAGTGGTTGCAGGCTAGCATCGAGTATCTGGGCAATTTAGGGTCATATTACAAAAACAATATGATGGTTTGGTCAGGTTCCCTAATTTTTACGGCTATTTGTGGTAGGCCTATTTTTACAACACTGAATCAGCCTGCATCCCACCATACACAGTGCAGTTAATGACACTATAGGGAAGTCAGGCACGTTATGTCCTCGGCACGCAATCTCTGGTTTAACCCCTTCAGTTTGATGACATTTCTATTTTATTCATGCTACTCCCGGACGATTTTACTTGGTTTTGCACTGCAGAGATTTTTCGGGCTGAAAGGGTAAAATTTAGCCGTAGTAAACCCCGACAGTACGACAGACCAGTCTTAAGCTGAATAAAATTGTCATGGGGCAGTAAGAAAAAAAAAAGGGGGGGGGGGACGCGAGGCTGAAGGACTTTCATACTTTCTTAATACACAGGAATTAGTAGTTGGAGAGTTCACCCCCCCCCCTTTATTTACTATGCATCTGACACGACAAAGACAGATAAGGCCTCTCTAATTTAGCCAGTGTCAAACAAGACAAGAATATCACTGACAGCCGCAATAGCCGCTTTCACCTCAACTGTATCCACCACCACATCACATCTCAAAAGATGTCGTTTGTCTTTTAGACACACCCTTCTGAGACATCTCAGATGCATCCCAATTCCCAGCCACACCCCAGCCACACACACACACACACACACACACACACACCAATACCCTCCCCTCCACTCCTCAACATACACCGCATAAGCGTGACGATCAAAAAACTCCACAGCTGCAACTTCCCCAATTTTCATCCTTCAAAGACACAGTGAGTGAGTGATACAGGGACACACTGAATTTGGATGCCTCAGTGGGTGCGACCAAAAAATAAAATAAAAATTATATAGAAACTGAGGAGCGTCACAGTCTGAACATAAAATAATACCGTGCATTAAAACTGAGTATTATATGAACCTATTTCATTACTCACCACTTCCTCCCCTGCACATGTTTCACATTTAGTGTTGTCAGGTGTAACTGCGGACAGTAATATCCCTACACACCTGAACATAAAAAACAGGAAACTTACAAAGTACAGAGTGGTTCATTTATAACACTCCCATTCCTCTCCATCGGGAGAATGATTTTTCGTGTGTTGCAGGGACAGTTCAGTGTTGTCTATCCTGCGCCATTTTCTCCTACTCCCATTGCCACACTTACGCCCACACCAACAGGCTGAGCCGTCCACGCAACACATAAGATACCGCCAGTTGAGTTGCTGGTGGAATGCTATTTATGGAGCAACTTGTATTTTGAAAAATCTGGTAGGTTCCAAAATTTGCATCACTGGGTTTCAAAATCTGCATCACTGGGTTTCAAGAGTCACTGTTTCACAATATATCGTAATGAGATGAATCAGTATTTATGTTCGCAACTTTAAAGGATCAGTATTCATATCCGCAACTTTAAAGGATCAGTTTTCATGTCTACAATTTTAATGGATCAGTAGTTCAGTACTTATATCCCCAACTTTTAAGGGTCCGTTTTTATGTCGGCAACTTTAAAGGGAAATTACTCTTAGAAAATACCGATCCCACACAGTAATGGAAGGCAGTGGTTGAGAGTCATTGTTCACTGCCTCATTGTTTATCGCATAGCGAAGTGAACTGGTATTTATGTCCAAAACTCTACGGGGAAACTACACTTTTTCTAGCCATGGAATGTCTTTTCCGTGATGTTTTTCCCTTCTCCTCATCTTTTTTTTAAGCTCAGAATATACTTTTCGAGCTGGAAAGGTTAAATATAGGCTTTTAAAAAATCCGAATATGATAGGCCCTTCCACGTTGAATAGCATCGTCTGATTGCAACAAGAGTAAGCCAAAAAGTACGTTACCCGGAGTTAGAAGGTTAAGAATATAATAGTCCCACCCAATAATGAAAAAGAAAAGCTGAATTAAAAAAAAGAAAATGAAAATGAAGGTCGGGACACTGGGCAGTAAATTCAAAACTGAAAGTACAAACGTGTAAGAAACTCGCTAATTTTTTATGCTCATTTGAAGAATTACCTTAATTGTTAGATATAATCAGACTACCTATCTCTCTATCTGTCTATCTGCTAATCTATCTATCTATCCAGCTATATCTAACTACCCATCCCTCCAAGTATAACTATCAATCTATCTAAGGCCCGATGCCTTGATCCCGTAAGGGGTGGCCACAAAGTCTTCGTGTCGCCATGTCCTCTATCACTTGGCTGCTCTCCCTCTACATCCCCCACTTTCATGTCTCTCTATTCCATCCCTCTATCTAATCCTTGGTTTCCCCCTCCCCCTATCACCCTCCACCTCACTCACATACATTTTTCTAGTCAGTCTCTACCCGACATTACAAGCTTTATAGTCTGTTTGATTGACCTATGCAACTGAGATGTATGGGGTAAGTAGGGTGTGTTTGATTGATTCGCGACTGCTGATTGGCCGCCGATGATGTCACTGAAGTAAATGGAGGCATGTATTGTAGTGCAACAAGCGGACGTAGGTGCTCACCGTGGGTGAAGAGTATAGTGCAACATGCGGACGTCGGTGTACACCGTGGATGGATGCCGTGCAACATGCAGACGTGACTGTGCACCGAGGGTGGATAATTTACTTCACACGCCACTCATCGTTGTATAAAATTTATAATCAACTTTAATTTTCTTTAATAACAGAAAATATTTTAAGGTAATTCTGACCTCGTTAGCTTCGGAAATTATTCCATACTCCAACTGGCTGCTTATAATGCAGGCAATTTAAAAATATAAATATATATTTGTTAAAATAAGAAGGGCTGTAGATTTACATCACTGGCAGCCAATCAGCGGCCGCGAAACAAACACACCCTACTCACCTCACACATCTCAGCTGCACAGGTCAATCAAATACAGTGTTAGTCATCATCACATAGTTCAGAAACTATTGTCATATTTTGAGGGCTTGTCCGGACTTTCCCGTTTTCAATTTTAACTTAGGGATAGTCGTCTACAGATTTCAGTAAATTTTAAGTTGCAACCCATAACCAGGTACGATGTTTATTAATAATTTATTTATTATTTTTATTTATTTATTTCATTTATTTACTTATTTTCTTTTACACTGCTTGACCGGACTGCCTGACTGAATTCGGGCGCAAACACTCTGAAACATAAAACTGAAAAGAAAAAAATGCATACTTAAAATCTGACACGGAGAAACCTCCAAGAACAAAATAAATAGGCCTACCCAAATAAAAGACATTAATTTTCTGCCAATAAAAAAAAAATCCTCAAAAAAACAAGCTAAAGACAGAATAAAAACGAGTTAACGACAGGTATGAAGCGAGTTAAGGATAAGAATAATCCCAGTAAAAAGAAAGACCAAATAAATTAAAGACAAGAACAGAGATAAAAACAAGAATAAAGCTCGTAAAAGACGAGAATAAATAGTTAAAGATATGAATAAACCGAGTTAAAGATAAAACGAGTTAAAGATAAGAATAAAACTATAAAGATAAAAATACGAGTTAAAGATAAAAATAAAACGAGCTAAAGATAAGAAAAAAGCGAGTTAAAGATAAAAATTACACTTATTAAAGATAATAATACAACGGGCTAAAGATAACGAATTAAAGCTAAGTACAAAATTGGTTAAAGATGAGAACAAAAAGAGTTAAAGATAAGAACAAAACCAGTAAAAGATACGAACAAAACAAGTTAAAGATATGAATAAAACGAGTTAAAGATAAGAACAAAACAAGTTAAAGATAAGAACAAAACGAGTAAAGGAACAAAGAGTTAAAACTAAGAACAAAACGAGCTAAAGATAAGAATAAAACGAGTTCCTCTCAAAGAGTGACGCTGAGAAATTATTCGAAGGGGAGATGGGCAATAGGGTGGAGTCAAAGGCTTTTTGTCTCATTAACTCTCCTCCTCTTACTGACTCCCTTCAACCTCTGTCTCTTCGCCGCACTATTGCATCTTTATCTCTTTTCTATCGCTACTTCAATGGTCAATGCTCCTCTGAACTG
This sequence comes from Coenobita brevimanus, assembly GCF_032717465.1. Classification (NCBI taxonomy): domain Eukaryota; kingdom Metazoa; phylum Arthropoda; class Malacostraca; order Decapoda; family Coenobitidae; genus Coenobita; species Coenobita brevimanus. The sequence continues at coordinate 5,853,751 of NC_137027.1, read as the reverse complement.
TCTGCATGCATTCCTCCACCTGTACGATGGGCGCGTAGCACCCGTCTAGCAGCAAACTCTCATCCCTTTTCTGTCCAACTCTCTAATGCAAGAGTTAACCGTTACTCCCAGTCCTTCATTTATGCAACAGGTCAACTCTGGAACTGTCTCCCTCTGTCTGTATTTCCTGCTGCCTATGATCTCCAGTCTTTCAAACGCAGTGTGTCCAGGCATCTCGAAATGAATGGATCGTGAATTTGCCTCTCCCTTGTATTTTGTTTTTCTCTTGGAGGGAACTCTTACTGCGGGCTCATGGCCTTTGGTTCCTTCTTCCTCGCATAAAAAAAAATTACAGAATATGATTCTGTTTTATTTTGGGCATGACGAGTCACTCCTTCCCATGATTATGAACTAAATACTAGACCATTTATTTGTCACGTCAATAACAATAATAATAATAATAATGACGAATAATAATAATAATAATAATAATAATAATAATAATAATAATCTTTAGTATAATGATCCAATTTCTTAATGTTTGTTTGTTACCGTAACAAAGCAAAAACGGAGCCGTGTAGCGCAATTTTTGTTATAGCAAGGTATTGTTAAAATGCTCTAACCTGAAGAATAAAACAATTTCCAATCCAATCGGACGACCGGGTCCCGAGTTATGACTTATTCTGGTCTTTTGCTGCAAATTTGGTATTTGCTTTTAGTGGAGGGGATTGATTCGACCTTGGTCCAGCACTGAAGCATGACAGAGAAGAGAGAAGTGATGTGTTTGTTGTAATCACTCTCTCGCTTCTCCTTCCTCCCTCCTTATACTTCTCAAATTGCTTACTATAATGCTATATTATAATTTTGTAAAATAACAAACACTAGTATCTTCTCTCTCTCTCTCTCTCTCTCTCTCTCTTCTCAACGGGTGTCCCAGCATGATAAAAATAAGAGAAAATTCCTCGCTCCGTCTCGCTCACGGCATAATTCAAATTTCTGTTACCTTTCGACTGAAAATAGGAATTGACTTGACATCGAGCGGAGGCCGCCAAAGGCAGCATTTATGCGAGTAATAATAATAATAATAATAACAATAATAATAATAATAATAATAATGGTCTCGACAATCCCTCTCCCTTATTATGTACTAAATACTAAACAAATAATTTGCAACGCAATGTGGTAAAGACCCTCTAAGTCAGACAATAATAGTAATAATAATAATAAAAATAATAATAATAACAACAGTAAAACGAAACAACAAAAACAGCAATAATAAAACAAAATAACAATAACAATAAACCAAAATAGTAAATAATAATAATAATAATAATAATAATAATAATAATGATAATAATAATAAAAACTCGTATCGGATTATGTGTTGAAACTAAAAAAAAAAACACCCAGAATTCCAAACACGCAGACCACACCTGGGGACTGGAACGAAGGGCAGCACCACAAGACAAGGACCGGTGGCGGAGGGGGCGCGATCTGGCACGGGCTGTGGTCTTCCAGCTCTCACACTTCACACTGACTCGATAACCATACCGGCGCGTGGCTGTGTGTGTGTGTGTGTGTGTGTGTGTGTGTGTGTGTGTGTGTGTGTGTGTGTGTGTGTGTCCGGGGGAGAGGAGTTTAGGTGATCGTAGGGGATGGGGTTGTGCTGCTTAGTGGGGGGAGGAGGTAGGGAGGTTAATGAGCAACAGAATGGAACGTAAGGCTAAAGTGGAGGAAGAAGAAGTACCACATGTGGAGATGATAATACGTGTGGTTGTGCGTTGCTTGTATGCAGCTGCGTTTGTGAGTGTACGTTTGTAGCGGGGGAGGGGAGAGGCGAGGAGGTGAGTTGGGAGAAATAGAAGGAAGGGCGGCGAGGAAGTAAATTAACGTGAATACGAGGTGGATGAGGAAGAGAATGTGATGGGAGAAAAGATGTATATGATTAATGCATATCACCTACACGAGTCATTAACTACTGTAATTTCCCTCGAGCACACAAAAGGGTCTATAATTTATTTGCTTTCATCTGACGGAACTGGGCCACTCTCGGCCTTTGAAACCTAGATCATTGAGCCTTGGTTATGAGGGCGTGGGTATGGGTGTCCTTGGTTATTATACTCTTTTTGCTCTACCTTGGCCTAAAAACTGCCAGCTCACCATCCTGAATGCTAAACTGTAATAATAACGCAAAAATATGATACTAGTCACGAAGAGGTATTATGATGGAACCAGAGCCGTAGCATCGTCTTTTTCTGTCACTGAGCTTCGTGAAATAAGCTGCAAGAAGCCAAATTTTTTGCCAAATTAAGATAAAAGAACTATCACCAAATCAACCCTCCAATCTGACTATACTTGGCCATCAATTGAGCTGAAAGGAACTGGGTATCTTTGTCAAATGAAAACACACACACACACACACACACACACACACACACACACACACATTTTAGTACTAGCCGTAACCGTTCCAGGTGTACCGATAACAGAGAATTGGTGATTTTTTTTAGGCCTCTCACTACTTTGGTTCTTTCATCTCAACTTGCTCTAGATTTGCCTCAACAGTATAGTCAGCCGAAAAAGGTCGTGTCTTCGTTCCGAACACAGTAAACATTCGAACAGATAAGTGGAAGCAGCAGGGATAACATCAAAAGTCTGACAAGTGTGTTACCCCAGGCGGAGATGGGGGTGTGTGGTTTGGGGAACAAGGTGGGGTAGTGGAGGAGGTGCGTGCTGTCATATTTTATATACCATGTATTACTGTAGGGTAGAAACTGTTGGGAATAACATACTGGGTTATATGGTTATAGTCAATTTTTATCACTATTATGTCGCTAAATGTCTACAAGTGCATCATCATGAATTTACGTGTAATCAAAATATACTGCAGTTTCATATAAATGGGTTGTCATGTCCAATTCATCTTTGATATCTGAAATACTTCTGACGACGGAATAACGGTGGAATAAGTTAACGAATGTTGTATTTAATGAAAGGTCATGATTATGATAACATAAAACAGCGTTTATCAGTGATAACATGACTTTCCTCTCTATTTCCTGTCGCCCAATACAGATAACTGAGTGACTGTGAAGATATGACTATATGCTGGTGGGTGTATATCTTGGGTTCATCATCTTGCATAACACCCGTGGTTAGGTTTCCCTTACCCCTTTACCAAAACACAAACTACTTGCGGAAACAAATGCTTTTCTTGTTATTACTGTGAAGGCACCGAATGCCTCTGTGCCACACCACACATGGTATGTAATATATCCTGTCATGTTCAGAAGGTAAACATACAGTATAAACAGAGTTGTCTGTCCTTCATTACGATGTCATGTGGCTAGATAATACGCGGCAGAGGGGGTGTGGCAGGAACGTGGGGTGGGGACGGGGTTAGCACCTCGTCATTTCTGTTAATGCTTGTTTGGCTACACGTTCTAGGTATTATTTCAGGTTAACGATACATTTTACTATTTACAAGTATTAAATGAGGTGTAATATCACCTTTACCATCTTCTTCACCTTTACTCTGTGGTGTATTGCTAGACTACACTGCCAACGGTAATTAGAGCACGCACATCCTCCACTACCCCACCCCCACCACCGTCTGGTCCGACACAGTTGCCAGACTTTTGATACTATCCCGGCTGCTTCCACTTATCTGTTCGAATATTTACTGGGTTACGAACGAAAACAAGACTTTCTTTTTTTTTTTTTTTGCTGACTATACCATGTGTGCCGATAACAGAAAAATGCTGACTAGGGTGGTGTACCGATACCAGAGAAATGGTGATTCAAGACGGTGGTGTACTGATAACATAAATGGTGATTCGAGACAGTGCTGTACCGATAACAGAGAAGTGGTGATTCGAGGCAGTGGTGTATTGAAGACAGAGATATAATGATTCGAGACAAATGTGTACCGATGACAGAATGGAGATTCGAGACTGGTGCACCCATAACAAAAAAATAATTATTAGAGACAGTGGTGTGCAGATAACAGAGAAAAGGTGACCCGAAACAGTATTTGAAGCTTTAACTGCTATGGTTCTTTCAGCTTAGCAAGACTCAGAATTTCTTCCTTTTGCTGCTTATTTCATGTAGCTAAGTGACACAAAAAGACAATGCTACGGCTCTACATCCTTTCCATAGGACTTTATTGTGACTATTATCATATTCCAGTGTAAATCTATTTTTATAACTCAGCATTCAAGATGGAGAGATGGTAGTTTTAGACCAAGTTAGAGTAAAATGAACAAATTTCTCTCAATCGAACAAAACCGTCAGGTGATGGCCTGGATGAAATACCCAAGTGTAGGCTACATCTGGCTTCTCTTTCGTCCGTGATGTGGATTTGGAGACTTCGTAGCACCTGTCCCGGAGCGATTTATTCAACCCATTACCTTTCAATATCTTGTTACTGAAGAACGCTATTACATTAAAATAATACACGGAGAATACGGGAGAGTGATTAGGTGTAATATACGAAATAAACTGCCTAAGGGGAGGTGTTACGAAACTTCACGATGTTAAAACACGGACCAAGAAGACGTACGGCCGCTCCAAGCACCTCTTCCTGGGCTATTTATTTTCCATACTACACCGGAACATACCCTTATATGCTGATTATGTGATATTAATATCGACACGAAATGCATCAGTAACATTCAAACGGATATCGAGGTGTAATGTTCAGATTAAATCGCTGAGGAAGAGGTAATACGAAGCCTCATCTGCCACTTAGAATTCAAGAGCGTTTAGAGACAACTGACAGACTGTTTGCTTATTATGAGGTAGGGTCGTACTGCAAGTGGAGATTTCGCAACACCTCTTCCACGGCGAGTCATTCGGCACATTCCACCAAGACCTAGAGAACTACACCTCTTTATTCTTCTGTATGTTATTGATGATGTTAAAACGCTATGAGTAACACACCAGAGAATGTTTAGATGTAATATACAGAATAAATCGCTACGGAAGACGTGCTATGCCAACTATAAGACGGCCTTTTATCTCCGTGAATCTGGCCACATGGCTCAGTTGCGCCTCCCCCCCCCATATATATACATACATACACACACACACACACACACACATATATATATATATATATATATATATATATATATATATATATATATACCTGATTAATCTGGGCTTCTTTCGACACCTGACTACAGAGTTGGGTGATATTTGGTGACTCTCAGTTGCCAGGGAGGAATGAATCTCCTTGGTTACCGGTCAAATCGTTTTGAATACACATGGCTATAAACTGAGCTTAAAGGACTTAACGGATATTCAGGCTAGAACAAACGCACTATACCCTAATTCTGGTTCCCTGTCAAACTTTCTGTTTCTTTAAGAAGTTTCTGGGAATAAATCTAGGGCTAATGTTGAGTAGTAAATGCTATATTAACATGGCTCTAATTCTTAGTCACTACCGAGCTACAATTACTGATGATCTTCCGGGTTAATTATGAGGGAGACCATTTTTCGCCCATTAGGTCATCAGTAGTTGTAGCTCCAAAACAGATGAGAAATATACCCAAGTTGTTATAGTCTTCTTAGCTCAAAATTAGTCACGAGGGACACTACTTTCGTGCATAAACACAGCAATAACTAGCCTCGTAACGGCTGAGAATTGGACCCATCATGATAACAGCTTTTCAAAACTTAAAATTAGCCGCAGAATAATCTCTCTCTCTCTCTCTCTCTCTCTCCCCGCGGTCACAATGTAGCAAATTACATTCCTCAAGGTCAGGAAGCTCGATTTTTTTTTTTTTTTTTTTTTTACTGGTTAAGGACATGATTTTGTTCCGATAAGAGAACAGCGTAAGAGCCTGAGTATTTTTTTTTTCTACCAGTACCGTTAACGTTCTCTTGGTCGCGATAACTTTTGTATTCTATGCAAACTTAGCGTCAGACAATTTTATTCAGCTAAGAGTGAGACTGCGTGATGGTGTCTAAATCTATACTAGTAGAATATGCTCCTGTGTGTGTGTGTGTGTGTGTGTGTGTGTGTGGTCCTGGGGTATATGGATCCAAGTAGAAACAAGTCCAGCGGGTAAAAATATAGGTCCATGGGAGAAATAAATCCGTGAGAAAAAAAAAAAAAAATCCATGAGAGGAGTTGGTGCTTCCCCATGAGGAGAATGTAGGTTTATAAAGGAAAAAGGGTTCATGGGAAAAAAAGGTTCAAGGGGGAAAGTAGGTCCAGGGAGGGAAAACAGATACATAAGGAAATGGGTCCAGGGAAAAAAAAAAAAAAAAAAAAAAAAGTCCATGGGGGATACACGTCCATGGGAAAAATTGGTCCACGGAGGAGAAAAGGTTCAGGTGAAAAAAAAAAAAATATATCCACACGGAAAAAAATTTGTCCATAGAGAAAATATGCCCATGAAGAAAAAACAGGCTCATGTGGAGGTACGCGCAATATTCTTAGCAGTCTTGTGTTGGACAGCTACGAGAACACAGTAACGTGAGAAATGATCAACTGCCGCAAACCAATACTCTGCATCAGACTCCATGAGAGGCAAATTTATGGAGGTCAATGGAAACACTTTCCCATGGACATGATGGAAATGGATATTGCAGGGGTGGAACAGGTAATCCAGTTGACCCTTACATGTGACGATTATATGGAACACGTGAATCACTCTGAACACTGATATCCTTAAGCTTGGTACGCCAGTAAAATGAAAGACGTGCTTGTCTCAAACACCGATCCTTTCCCAGATGGGATGCATGAGGTGTGTTATGGATGATGCGGTGTATTGCATAAATTAAATCAGTGGGAACAACATGCTGACGTACCTCTGTTAGGTTAGGTATGTCCCGGTAAGGGATGTCTTCCGATACAAAATATCACTGTCTAACATGAGATCATCTACTAACACTGGCTGAGTAGGTAGGGCTGAAGCGTCTCCCGATTCTAGAAAATAAATAACCTTAGACCATAAATGGTCTGTGCGCTGACAATTATAAACAACATCTGAGGCTAGAGTGGTGTAGGGAGCTTCATTTGGTCAACATGGTGAGACCTAAGTCTATTAAGGGTGAGACTGCCGCGGTTACGTGACGTGAAAGAGCATCTGCAAGTACAATTTTGATTCACCAGGCACGTACTCAAAGGTTGGGTTGAAGTCCTGGATAATAACTGACCATTGTGCTAGACGTCCGGTAAGAGTTCTTCCTTTGAATAAATCACAAAAAGGGAGATGATCTGTTTGGATATGTAGGTTATGTCCCTGAAATGTTTAAGAGATCAAACAACTGCTGAAGCCTTCCAATCAGTAACACTGTAGTTAAGTTCAGCGGCTGGGACACGACTAACATACGCAATTACACGTTTCCTCTTTGCATGATCAATCTGCATCAATACCGCACCAGTTCCCACTCCAGATGCGTCTGTACAAAGAAAAAAAGGTTTCTTATAATCAGGGAATGCCAGGACTGGGGTATTAATACGTGCTGTCTTCAGTGTTCCAAAAACATGAGACTGATCACTAGTCCAAACAAAAGGTACATTTTTCTTAAGCAATTTAGTCAGAGAAGCGGTGATTTGTACATAACCATGAATACTCGAAAATCGCCGATAGTAGCCACTCAGTCGAAGGAATCTCCTTACTGTACATCATTGGTACAGGTAGGTTCTGGGAAGTTAGAGACTTCCTTAACTTTCTCGTCAACTCCTTCAGCGTCAAACACATGACCAAACATTTAATTCTAGAAAGTTAAGTTTGCTGAGCTTAACCTTTAGACCTGCCATTTGGAGGCGATCAAAAACTAGCTGTAGCTTGGCAAAATGTTCAGGGATTGACTTACTAAAATTATGTCATCTAGATAAGCAAAAGAGAATAACCGATCATACCACTGAATACAGAATAGAAAGCCTCATGAATACTGATGGAGCATTTCTAAGACAAAAAGGAAGCCTTTTAATATGACAGTGGCCAGAAGGGGTACTGAATGCATTTTTATGGGGCAATACAACTCTTCCATTTCTACTTGCCAGCAGCCATTGGGTAAGTCAAGTGAGGTGAAAACAACGTTCTTCTCGCCAAGTGATTCCAGTAACTCTGTTACAGTTGCCCAATTGGTAATAGGAATCGATCGGGTACAGTGACGAGTTTACTTTACGATAGTTAACTACGGGTCTAGATTCACCTCCTTTCTTGGGAACTACAAAAGGCGAACTATTCCACGGACTGACGGAGTGTTCAATGGTGTCCTGACTTGGCACATCCTGTAAAATCTTGTCAGTTCTTTTCGTATGCTGTGCGGTAACCTGTATGCCGGGACATAAGTTGGTTGAGTACCAGGAACCAATTTAATATCATGCTTAATTATACCAGCCTGACCCACAGTGAAGAGATTTTTTTAAAATAAAATAAACTAATATGTACAGTAACAGTTCACAAGGGAAGGGTTTTTATACATATAATATTTACAAACGAAATGTTCATATGGATGATAATAAAAAAATATAGAGTATGAACAATAATCTGGGATAAGTTGTTTTTAGTATAGTAATTTAATCGTGTATGAGAAGAGAGATATAACAGAAAAAAAAAATGAATTATGATAACTGGTCCGGAGATAATAGAAGGAATTATTTACTGAATGGGTCTTAATCCCACCTACTTAAATAACATCTAGTGCAGGCGTGGTGTGAGCTGCTGCTGATAGTTGGTGGGAAGTGAAGAGGGCAAGTTGTACTGGTCACCGGGTCAGTGGAGGTTTGAACATCAGCAGGATCCTGGCTCGGATGAAGGTTTGATGACAGACTTTGCGGCATACAGCAGGGATGGTGGCGACAGACAGTTTTGGTGGCTGGCAGGCTTATTGACGGGCTTGTCAGCAGGAAAACTTTTTGACAGGCTGATTTGGGCAGGCTTGGCTGGCGACAGACTGACTTGGCGACACGCTGGCTTATTGACATCAGACTTGGTTGGCGACAGATAGCAGACAGTTGGTATATAGGCTACAGGATTTGACAGTAGACAGCCTTGAAATATGGCGTGCTGACCTCGCTGCCACCAAAATGTCAGATGTGGGCCCGTAGATTTACCATCAGAGCTTCAGGTTGACCTTAAAGGCTTTGTATTACTCCGGATCCTTTACTGGGGGCTACGATGTTACACCTAAGGAGTGTAGTTGATCTCTAACTTTTCATAAACTCTTTCAGAGCACAGGCAGAGAGTTTCCTCTGTGTGTTGCCCAATGTCACCCCTACGCTGTTTACAGACAATCTCTCCAGCAGAATTTGCGAGAGGTTTGCTGTCCTCTTCCTGACTCACAGATGGGTCAGCGCGAAATGTACGGTTGCTTACTCTTACATACCGTACACTTGTCGAAATTAATCTTTATATCAACAGTAATTATGAATACAATAGTACATATATTTTTATATGTTTCATTTTTTCCAATATGAATAGAATCCATATATATATATATATATATATATATATATATATATATATATATATATATATATATATATATATATAAAGAGGTGATGGCGATGGGGGGGAGGGGGGAGGAGAGGATAAAAAAAAAAAAAAGTAAGCTTGGTCATGAACTTAACGTGAAGAAATGCGAAAATATTCTGATATAAAATGTGTACGGGGGGTCTCTGATGCCTTTATTTTCGCCCGCCTATAGAAGGTGGAGCAATGTTTTTGCCTACCTCTGTGTGTGTAATTCACCGGGTCGGTCAGGATCACTTGATGGTCGTGATCGTCAGCTTTTACCCTCCCGGAAGGGAGCTGAGAGCTCATACAGTCCGATCTAAGGGCAAGGCTGTGACCTTCACACACCCGTCCCCTTGCTCAAGAGGGACAGTAACCACCCACTTCGTCAGTGAAACTTTTCGCAACCTGAGCGAGGCGCGAACTCCCGTCTACCAGATGGCAAGCGAGAACGTTACCACTGCACCAGCGAGCGTGTGTGTGTGTGTGTGTGTGTGTGTGTGTTCCAATTAAATCTCACAACATAAAACCTTCAGGACATCAAGATATGGCCGAAATCTTGGCTGATTTCGAAAACGGGCACTCGGAGTCAAGGTCACCAAAATGGCTACCAAATGTCAACTAGTTTTTATCGCCCGCCTTTAACACCATTATATCTCATGAACGGCTTGAGTTATCAACATGAAACCTTCAGGGTACAAAGATATGGCCAAAATCTTGAACTTGGCCAACAGCATATTCTGGCGGGCGATTTGCTTTCGGCTCCCGAATGCTTTTCTTTCATTTAAATAACATTCTCTCTCTCTCTCTCTCTCTCTCTCTCTAATATTATGGTGCTAGTCGCGAAGAAGTGCTATGGAATGGATATAAGGCCGTAATATTTTCCTCTTCTGCCACTCAGCTAGGCGAAATAAACCTCAAAATGAGGAAATTCTCCACCAACTTCAGGTGGGAGAACTAAAGTCACGAAGAAGTGTTATGTAAAGGATGTACAGCCGTAGTACTGTCTATTCCACCATTAAGTTACGTAGAAATAAGCCGCAAAATGACAAAATTCTCAGCCAAGTTGAGAAGGACGAACCGTAGCCACGGAGATATGCAATGTAAAGGATGTAGAGGCGTAGTACGAGCATTATTCCGTCATTGGAGTAGGTGGAATAAGCTGCAAAAGGATGACAATTATGATGGGCGAACTATAGTCACGAAGATGTGCAATGGCAAGGATGCAAAGCCAGAGTATTGTCTTATTGGGCTACGTGGAAAATGCTGCAAAAGCTCGAAAATCGCCAAACCAAGGTGAACGAACTATAACCTACACTGCAGAAACCTCAAAAGTGCCACTAACCAGCTTTTTGCGGCCATAATGCAGTTACTCTCTGCTAGGGCTTCATCCCCTCCCCTCCCCTACACTCCCCTCCCTCCCTCAGTACAAGCCAGCCACTGTCCTCAAACTCTCTGACACGAATTCATGGATCGTATTTGTAGGTGGTGCTGGAGCATTCGTAACAGCTCTTCCTTCTCGATTTATTTTGCATATTACAACTTAACATTCTTCTGGGTATTAGTTATATAGTTAAATATCGACACAGTTTCTGTCAACAACATACTGTAGGTGGTATTGGATCATTCGTAACACCTCTTCCTGCGATTTATTTGTATATTACACTTCAGCATCCACTTGAACGTTAGTTTATATCGATTTAAAAACATCATTGTTTGCACCATTAACATGCAAGAGGATATTACAGTTAATCATTAAGTTAAAAGGTGCTACAAAGTTCTCCAAAGCACTTATAATATTATAATACGTTACCATAGTTTTAACAGTTCGGTGATATGGGTATCAGTAAACACTCGCATGAAGCGCATCAATAATGGTAAATATTTGATACGATAACCTTTTTCTTATATCATTCTTCCTTAAGAATGAAAAAAAAAAAAAAAAGCCCGTTGAAAGGGTTAAATACAGCCATAATTTATTTCTTCACTAACAGACGTGTCTTAAAATGAATGGAAATATCTAACGGAAGCAAGAAGTAAATATAAATATGCGTCAACGGACTGAATGGGTTAACCTTTCAGCCCGAGACCAATACTATTATTAACAGTCCCCGCCCGAGAGGAGCTCGGGGACGGGTATTGGTTTCACTCGGTTTGTCTGTCTGTTTGTTTGTCTGTCTTTCTGTTAACAACTTTACGCGAAAACTACTAGTGTGATTTTGACTAAAATTACAGGCATGATGGACTATGACCATCTGATCACCTGATTAAATTTTGGGCCAAATTGGGCCAAGATCCAGACTGTAGGCCCCCAAAACGTGCAAAAAAAAAAAAAAAAGTTTTTTTTTGCCGTAACTCCTTTCAAATTCGTTATATCGACATGAAACCAAAACCTTTAGGTGCATCTTTCAAATCTGCATCCTACAACATGCTTCATTACATCACGGGGGTCACCCCACAGTTAATGGTAGGGAGGTCAGTGTCAGGTGGGTCGGGCCTAAAATTTCAAATGGGCATAAAACTGCCAGTTTTCACCCGATTTACTCTAGGTATATGTAACATCTTTGACTAGATATCCTGTTGTGTTTATACGTCAGCATTAAAATGACTGCCGGGGTCAGGTTTGCTGTGCCTTGACATCGCTTGTTGTTGTTCTTGTTGTTGTTGTTGTTGTTGTTATTATTATTATTATTACATGATGATGATGATGATGATGATGATTACCAAACGAATATATTCAGCTCAGGAAAGCACTCTACTTGTGAACGTGTTTATGAAGGCCATACCTAACCTCTCCAATAAGAAATATCCCTCGTGAGCAAAATAAAATTATCAGAAAATAGCAACAGTAAGAAATGACGCTATCGACGTGAAGAGAGGGACATGAATTACATAAAACAGGAGATGATTCCACCGTAGGATGATTCTTAACGATAATTTAAGCTACGTGAGGAATTAATCGTAATATTTGTGAATAAGAGGGATAGTACAAAGTGAGAGAAGGAAAGGGGGTAATTAGGGAAATCAGTCTTTTCACTATGATGGAGTCTTTTTACATTTATTTTTATTTCCAGACGGGACTTCTTGAACTGGAAGGATTAAACATAGCCTTCATTAATCCCATCCCTAACTGGATGCTCCCCTCACTTCAAATCATCTGACAGCATCAAGAACAAATGAAAACTGATGTTCTGAAGCTGAGAGAGAGAGAGAAAGGAGCGTTAACCCTAGTATCTATCTAATATACTATAGCACTAGCCGTGTGTGTGTGTGTGTGTGTGTGTGTGTGTGTGTGTGTATTTTGGGCAGCCGAAACTACACTTTCAAATCGCACCAAAATTAATACAAAAATCGCAAAAAATTCGCTGATGTGAAAAAACTTGGCCCCATCACGATTGAAAACTTTTACTATATTTAATGAGCGATCACATTTTGACCAAAAAAACGCCGCTCCCGGCGCCCAGCATAGGATCTCCGTAGAATTTTTTGCCCGTAGCCATAACTAAAATATAGCAGCGCCAGAGTCCGCAGAAGCAAGTGTACTGTCTGTATGTCTGTACGTGTATTGATGCCAAAAATGGAAAAATGATCGCAACGAAACTTGGAAGGATGGTTGCAACTGGGCCACAGATGGGCCCATTTCAACTTCATGCCGATTCAGTTTTTCTAAATGGATGTTTTAGCCCTTAACAGCAGTCCCCATTGGCTTGACATTATGCAAAAATGCGTCGAAAGGGGTCCGTCCGGCGTCGAAGCAGCTCATCGGTTTCGAGTAGCGGAAGACGCGGTTGAAAGACGGCCCTCATTTGAATTGTCGAATATCGTACAAAATCATGTTTTCCTCAACAAAATGTTTATCATTGGAATCGTTATAAAATTCTGCGTGCAATGGTATAAAAACTACTGCAAGTGGATGCACAGTGAATCAGGTGTAACTGAAACAAATCCTGGTGGGTGGGGGAAAAATATAACTCACAGGAATTGGTCATCTTCAACGCACAATTACGACATTTAAACTTTAATTATAAGAATATAATTTGGCACTATTGGCACTGATGATGTTGCGCATTCGGTTATGTAAACAGATTCTACATGTATTCATCCATTCGGCTGCAACTGCGAGATGAATGACACTGAATCTTTGTAGCTTCAAACGATTGAGATTCGAGGGTGAAGCCCAAGAGCCCTCAGCAGGAGCAAGTGCGCTGAAGCTCGGGAGGGCCTCGAATCACTTGAGTCATCTACATTCTATTCTTGCCATCCCAAAACGATTTTATTTAGGTAATGGCCTTCATTATTTCGAATACCTAGTAACAATAAAGTAACACCAGAATATGGTGCTAGTCACAAAGTAGGCTACTATGGACAGGACGTAGAGCTGTAGTAGTCTTATTCTGCCCCTGAGCTACGTGAAACAAACTGCAAAGGGACCAAAATCTGCGCCACGTTAAGGTGAAGGAACTGTAGTTACGGCCTTCATTAAACCCTTCATTACCACGGTGTTCTCCACAGCTGACTAAAATCGTCTGGTTGTGGCTGTTCCTTTACGAATTTAAATGGCTTTCCAGAATGAATCACTCTCATCAGAATAAAATAGTCTGGCATTACCTGGAATAGAATACTAAAACTGTCCCAGTCATGAAAGGGTTAATGGAAATAGTATTAAAACCCTCGGCTCCTATGATTCACTCAGCAGACTAAAGCTGTCTGGCATTAGCTGGAATATAATACTAGTTTTGTCCAGAGCATGAGAGGGTTAACTGGCTCAATGATTACTACTTATCTGCAAGCAGTCTTAGAGCTCAAATGACAGGTGGCTGAGAAATTACATCTGGAAACTACTTTCAGGATTTTTTTGATGCCTTGGCCTTCTTCACCCGTGTACCCAATTGCTCACCACAACTCCCTACTGACCCTTGCTAAGCCTGACCTACTACATGTGCACTCTGGGACCAGTTGCAGAGAATACTGCACTCCCCTGCACACAAAAAATTAGTTAATCACTGTAGACCACGATCCTAAGCTGGTTACGGTCCAACAAGGGTCCTAATGGTTCTCAGCCCAACCTCAACCACAGTAAGTGCTGTCCATAAGTCTCATCCCTGAAATCCATATATGCCAGCACACCTTTACACTGCCAGAAAAGATATGGAACAACTAGGACACCACAACTAACATCTCACAGAGCAACTGCGAAGAAAAGGGTGGCAACAGAAAGAACCAGGTGACAGAGCCTCAGTGTACTGTATATAATGACTAAGTTAATGAAGATTTTTAAGTGAAGTTCCTTTTTTGTACCTACCCATCATACTAAAGATAACTTTAAATGCTGTGCTTAGAAGCAGTCATCATTCTTTTGCTTTGCCAGATCAAAAACCAAGACACACCCCATCACCTTTCAATCAGAACATAGAGCAAGGAGCAAGGGTACCATTCCATCGCCGCAGCCAAGAGGTAAACATGAGCAGCAGTGGTTCTAAAACCCTCATCCACACACTGCCAGATCTATGGCTTGGACACACCTCCATCACCTGCCATCTGTAACTCAGCTGGGTGGCAGGATGTACTTTCCACAGCCACAGCCAGGTTGCAGTGGTTGTGCCCATAAAACCAGAAAAAAAGATGACTCCTATGGCTGGTCAGACAATATCTCCCTCCTCTCCACCTCTTGGAGACTTCTCCCTCTTCTCTCCTCACCCTTTACCAACTAATCTTGTTGCCTTTGCGTCATCCTGTCCTGTACCCATCAGCCATCCTGGTCCCTTATTCACCTGCCTTATAAGCCTTATACCAACCTCTTTTTCCAATCCCATGCCTCTGCTGTCCACTGTGCTAGACCCATGGCCAACACTAACTTTCCTTAACCTCCTTTCCTGACTTCCAATGTTTGCTTAAAGACAGAATACAGAAAACGGCGAGTGTTCAGTTAAAACTATGGCAAGAAGCACCAGGTGGCTGCACCACAGGTATGGCACATAGGAATCCAATCACCTTCCTTATCCCCTGTCCTATCAACATGAGATACTCTGTCTCAACTCTCAAAGAGACCACCTCTGATAATGTGAAATAATGCCTGCTGGCAGAACCCTGACCACAGTGCCATTACCTCTACCTCACCATCAAGAATGATGAGGTCTGGAAGGTCTGGCGTGATGTACTCTTTCAATACAGAACCAAAGGTGATGACAGAGGCCCATCAACCATAGGCAAGCAACCCACCATGCAGGGCCATTCCATTCAGTGAACCAATGTTCCTTTGCAGTTGACTGTGGCTCACCACCGCAAAGCACAGGGAAAAGTGTGGAGGTCTGGTTCCTGGATGGAACCAACTGCATCTGCATCCTGGAATCTTTATACAGTAATCAATTCGATATGATATGATCCAGTTAGCGGGAGCACCATGACAGGCTCCACTTCACCTCATAATGTGATTATATGGTAACCACCCAGTGCTGTAAATGGTTTCCTTCATTACAGGAAACTATCAGGTTTGTTACTCAGTGAATAGCTACCTGACGTGGAAAGAACAGCAGCAAGAAGTGACAGGGAGAAAAAAGTAGGAAGACAGGAAGACAGACACAGAGAGAGAATGAGAAAGAGGAAGGAAGTAGTAGGCAGCACTACATCAACTAAGTGGAAGATGGTTCCCACCATCTACCACCTTAATAAAGCGTACAAACGGCAATCAGTTTTTCTATACCTGTTCACAAGGCATATTCGTTTTCGTTTCGTTTTCGTTTTTAAAGGCTCCAACATGCTTGCATGTGTCGGCCTTGGTCACCTAATGGCGGCTCTCCATGCTGCACGATCCATTGCAGCCTCCCTGTTCAGTCCCTTAACCCTAAGGTCACACTTAATGACCTCGTCCCATGTCTTTCTCGGTCTACCCCTCATAACCCCACCCCCAATATTAACACTTCTCACCTTCCTCACCCAACTATCATCCCCCATCCTCTCCACATGTCCAAACCACCTCAATCTACCTCTCCTCATCACAACACCAATACACTCCAGTCCCATCCTACCTCTCAACTCTTCCATTGTAAACCCAGCCCCTCCAGGCCTTGGACGCAGGGACGCACTGCACATCCACCTAATCATTGTCATTTCTGTACGTCTGAGCCGGCGAATGTCTTCCTCCTTCACTGCCCAGGTCTCACTGCCATACAGCATTACACTCCTAACACACGCTGCATACAAAGACCCCTTAGCACGTAGGAGAGCCCCCTCAATGTCAGGAGAGGCAAGAGCTCCCTGAACTTCTTCCAACCACTTCTCACCCTAGCCACAGAGCTAGCTCCAGCCCCACCTCCAGCACACAACATGTCTCCTAAATAACAAAACTCTTCCACACACTCAAGAGATTCACCAGCAAGTTCAATTCTTTCACGTCTGACGATCTCCACCTGCTCACCCCGGCACGCCGTACACATAAAATCAGCATTATCTCGCAGTCTACCTCTGATACCACTACATCTCTTATGCACCCATTTATCACACACACCGCACAAGATGGAATTACTTCCCACGCCCTTGTGGCAAACTGCACATGGCCACTCTCCCTCGTCTTTGACAGTACCGCCACCAACCCTAGATATCATCACTTTTGTTTTATCTGCATTTACCCTTAAACCCTTTTTGCCCCATACCATCTCTCCACTTCCTAAACCTTTCCTCCGCCTCCCTTTCATTCTCTGCAATCAACACCAAATCATCAGCATACAACAACTCCCACGGGAGTCCGTTTCTAAAGTCACGTGAAAGGGCTTCAAGTACCATGATAAACAACATGGGACTCAAGACTGACCCCTGATGCACACCAACATTCACGGAAAACTCATCACTCAAATCTCCATTCACTCTCACCTGGGTGTGAGCACCCACATACATGGCCATAACCACCCTAACCAGCCACTCCTCCAAGCCAAGCTTTCTCATTGCCCACTTCACCACCTCTCTAGGGACTCTGTCAAAGGCCTTTTCCAAATCAACAAAAACAAAATAAAGATCCCTTCTCCTACCAATATATTTTTCCTGAAGCTGTCGAACAATGAATATGGCATCAGTGGTCCCCCTACCTGGCATAAACCCAAACTGCATCTCATCAATATTCACTCTTTTCTCTAATCATACCTTCTAAAACTCTCTCCATTACCTTCATTATCTGATCTAAAAGCTTTATACCTCTATAATTCCCTCTTTCCAGGGCATCACCCTTCCCTTTATACACATTTACAATTACACTCTTCAGCCAATCATCTGGGACAACACACTCATAAATAATCCTATTTATCAGGTCAGTGACTAAACTCACCCCTATATCGCCTGAGGCCTTCAACATTTCGGCAGTCAACCCAGACACACCTGCTGCCTTCCCCACCCTCATCCTGCCTATTGCCTCACTCACAGTAGCAGTATCAATCAAAGGCCAAGGGCCAGACACTGGATCTGCTGGCTCCAAACCTTCCCTGTCCCAGTCAAACTCCTCATTCAACAACCGGTTATAATGCTCTCTCCATGCATCTTTAATATCCTCACTGTTCACCACTACCCTTCCTTCATCATTCTTCACACACTGCTCACCTATGATATCCCGATTATCCCTCTTCACCTGACCTGCCACCCTAAATATATTTTTCCTTTCCCCATGATTGAGGTTATCAAGTAATTGTCTCTGTGACTCAGACTTTGCCCTGTATACCTCTCTCCTAGCCCTACGCTTGGCAGACAAATATTCCTCTTTGCTACCACCCTTCTTCCATTCCCGGAAAAGCCTTCTTTTCTCCTTAATTGCAGCTTCTACACCCTCATCCCACCACCAAGTTACTTTATGTCTTGGTGGTCCTCTTGTCCAGCCGCATGTTACATTAGTAACTCTCAAGAAATTGTTCTTGAGGGCTCTGTACTGTTCATTAACGCCTCTGTCTACAGCTCCCTGTTCAGCCACCACTCTCCTCAACTCGCTATAGAAGGCATCCCTTACTACTTGGTTTTTCAGGTTCCATATTTTCCTCCTAGGTACATAAGTCCTCTTTTTCATCATTTGTTCTTTAAGCACCATATCACAAATCATATTATACAAGAAAATATGACTAAAGAGAAAAGAAAACTAGCCCTTTTTGAATGAACATTATATTAGTTGCAGCAGTTTTTGTTTGGTCAATAGAGGACAAATGTAATAAAGCCCAGACACTGGCAAAGAAAAAAAAAAATCATTTCTAACCTCCCTTACAGACACTCCCAACCTCCTTAAATTTGGAGGCATCCCCAACCTTACCTCTCTTAGAAATCACTCCGCTCTGACACACCCATATTCCTCACAATGACTTTAATCATCTCCATCCCTGATCCCATATCAATTCCTCCCTAGGTAACCATGCCAATCTCGCACACATGTACTGAATATGATATCTCATCCCATCACTTCACCACCTGAATGGATAAACTGGAAGGCCTGAAATCCAGTCTCCAGATCACATCAAATGCCCACAAAAACTCCAGTACTGCCTCGCCATGCTAAGGAGTGTGGCAGAGATTGTACAGCCAACCATTCACACTCTTGAAACATGGAAGACAATGCAACATCAAATAACGAAACCTAGCAGGAGTGGTCAAACCCAAGGATACAGAACACAAACTGGGCAGCCTAACATACAATGAGGACTGGTTGGAAGTCAGAAGAATGATTAATCACTGATCCCACTAGAAATTCCATGAGTTCTCCAGAGAGGGATAAGACACAGGATTCCCATTTCCTGTTGATACATGTCCCTCCTGTCCTCAATCACTTCATCATCAATGTCCACAAAACAATGGATGAAACCAGAAGTAATCAGAATGATGCTATGGACCATGCCTAATTCTCTCCACCTATACCAGCCCAACCAATCAGAAGACCCCCAAACTAGCACCTGCTCCTTACGTCCTCCTCCTCCACCAAGCTTCCCTGCCCTCTCCTTATCTGCTGTATCCCTCATTCCTCATCAACTTCAGTTCTTCTTCCCACATGTTCCATCATCTCACCTGACCCCCTACTAACAACCATTCCTCAACTACCCTCCCACAACTGCCTCCTCAAACTGTAAAAACAATCCCCTGTACCTCCCAAAAATGTCACAGTATTCAGTGTTTTTGCTGCAGTAGGTGGGGCCATGTTTTCTACACCTGCTCCATCTGAGAGGAATTTTACGACTGTCCCATACTGATGGGACCAGCCACCTCAGAATTAAGTAACATACAGATACATAACCTCTTTCTGTCGCCTTGAACACCAATGGGATTCTAGCCAGCAGCTTCCTTGACACAGCGGTGGCTCAATCGGTAGAGAAGTGGCCTGCAGTCCTAATGGACCCAGGTTCAAATCCCGCTGGGGCAGGAACAGTTTAAGGGTTTGAATTTCATAAAAGTCAGACTTTACTGATCTACCAGAAGACCTGCCAGCATGTCGTAAAAATACCCCCGCTAATACCAATACACACGTCCTATATGAGACAGCCCTATCATGTATTCAGTATGGACGGCGGGTGTTAGTGCCGAAGTGGTGACATGTAGAGATGTGCAGTACGTAGGAGGACTACTGGGCCTTGAATGCAGGCTGTGAAGCCTATGCCCAGAGTCGGACACATAAAAAAAGCCAAAACATGCCTCATACATTTTTCAGTTCTAACTCAAAGTCTCTCAGACCATTAAATTAAACCCAAACTGTCTTCTGCACTACTGGAGGGCTGCAGTAACCATCACCAATACTTCTTCTGACTAGACTTCAGTCACTTCTGGAGTTCTGTAAGGGTCAGTTCTTGGTTCACTTCCGTTCAACATTTATATTCATGATAAAGATGCCAGCTGGTTAGTATGATTTCAAAGTTTGCACATGGCATTAAACTTGGATCAAATGTGGGCAATCTTGAAGGGACTGAAAAACTCCAGGCCGATCTGTGTATGCTCGGGTAATGGTCTGAGACATGACAAATGCCATTTAGCTTGGACAAATGCAAGGTGATGCACACTGGCCATGTAAATCCTGAGTCACTATTCACTCTGGGGGAGAGCTCTGAGGATGACTGATTTGTTAAAGGTCTTGGGTATACTGATTAGCAGTGACATAAAATTTTCCAAACAGTGCACTGAAGTGGAGAAGAAGACCCAGAAATTTTGGGCTACATCTAGAGGCAACTTCATTACTAAAATAAAGAGACTGTTCTTTCACTCTATAACACCTTAATACAGCCGCTTCTGGAGTACACTGTGCAGTTCTGGTCACCAACACTTAGGAAAGGCAAACATCAACTTGAAAGAGAGACTGTTCTTTCACTCTAAAACTCCTTAATATAGCCCCTTCTGGAGTACACCGTGCAGTTCTGGTCACCAACGTTTAGGAAAAGCATAGATCAACTTAAAAGAGTTCAAGCTAGAGTTACAAAACTTACTCCATCCATCAGGAGACTGAGTTATCAGGAATGTCTAAGGGCCATGGTACTATTTCCATTACAAACTTGTAGCCTACAAGGTCAGCTCATTAAAGTGTTTTAAATACTGAGTGGGTCTGAGAATCTTGACCATAAAAAGTTAACATGAACTCAACAGTCAACCATGGTTGGAAGGTGGAAATGAAAAAATTTAACAGCACCACATGTGAAAACTTTTTCATGTACGAGATCTCCACCTCAAAACTGACTCCCAGTGGAGGTTGTTGATAGCACTACAGTAGAGCAGTTTAAAAGAAACCTTGATAGGATCTCACACTAGAATAAGTATGTAGTGGGTATGCATTCCCATACAATACGAAGTATCTCCTCGGTACAGACAGCAAGATCTTTGAGATACCTGGTACAAATTTTTCCCTGTAACTCCTTGTAAAACTCCCCCAGTACCCACAACCATCAACAACATTATCATCAAAACTTCATGGGAATGCTCATTCATCTCCAGCTGAACAGCTATTTCAGCCAGGGTATAGCCTGGAGCACTATGGCCCAGTTACTGACTGTTCCACTGGTGCACTGATGTGCACCCCACTGACCTCACTGGATACAGTTGACATAAATTAACTATCACTCACACACTTTCTGTCACACAGTATATATTACTTTTCCATATACTGCATTTCATGCTCATGTAATTCAAGTCTAATCATCAGCACATTTTTTTTTCTTAATTCCAGTTTATATACATATACATACATATAAATATATATAAATATATATAAATATAAATATATATATATATATATATATATATATATATATATATATATATATATATATATATGTTTCATTCATTCATTGCCAGACGCCATGTATCCCACACGGGGTGGCCAAGGGCTTAGAGTTAATTGTTTTACAGGAAGGGGCACTAACCCTCCACCAACCCCACGTATATATATATCTATCTATCTATCTATATATATAGATAGATAGATAGATAGATAGATAGATAGATATACATACAATCCTCGTAAATCGCGTGTTTATAAATCACGGATTCGTAAATCACAGCTAAGTGACTGTCAGATTGCCGGCACCCTTAACCCCTTAACCGCGGGTATTGTTTTGGTCTGACTGTCCTCTCCCGCGGGGGTTTCAGCCAAATGTAAACAAACCTTTAAACCTTAATAACTCTGCACAGAATAAAGCTAGAGAAAAAAATAAGGTACCATTAGAAAGTACAAACCTTCAGCTTTCCATTGATGTAGGTTTCATGACTTCGTTGACTTTCACAGGACGGGGAGAGCTGTTAGAAGTGAGGGGTGTGAAATAGCTATTTTACGCCCCACACACCAGTACCAAATGCCAACCACTCTCTCATAATAGTAATATAAACATATATGAACACTGTACATACGATAAACACCCACTCTGTGTTCACTGAGGTAGGTAAAAGGCACTTCCCTGCGGCTGCGCCCGCTCTTCACTGCGGCTGCGCCTCACTTCACTGCGGCGGCACCCGCTCACTGACGTTTCCTGCGATCTTTTCATTCTTTCTAACTTCTAATATTATTTTACATATAATATGGGCAATGTACATTATATTTACAATGCACTTATTACTATATTGCGTCACTGGCGCATCACAGAATTACGTAAGTGCCGCAGAATTCCACAAGTGCCGCAGATTCTCTTATTACAATATCACTTATTATACTGGCCAATATTTCCTTTATTTTCTAGGCAAAATATCCCTTATTACTACATTATCCATTATACAATTATTGGCAAAGCACGTCACTGTCGCATCACTATATATCACTGTCACTTTCAGTATTTACTCAGAGAGTGGTACTCGGCAAAGCACGGAGTTACACATAGAGCGACTTGGCATTCAAGGCACTGGTGTGTGCTCATTTTTCTCGTCGTAGGCCTTCGTATGGTGGTTGAACATACTCTGCAGCGGCCCTGTGACAACCTGCCGCCTGCTTTAGGAGGCAATTTCACAAGCTGGTGCCGGCTCATGTAATTGCGGCACTCAAGACGGTCAGGTTGTGTGTCAGAGTGTCGCCTCGGGATCAATGCCGTCACCTGACCAAATCGTTCAAGTAGCTGCTGAACGACAGTCTTGGAAAACTGTCTCAGTGATGGTTGCCTTATGCCCCCGACTTGTGTCTTGTAAAGAATGAAGGCATTGAGCATGCACATATCGAGCATGTGCAGGCAAGCCTTCCTGTACCATCGGGTGTTTCTCCTGAGACAGTCTATTTCGCCAATCATCATATCAGACTTATCAACGAGTCTCATATTTACATTATAATCAATGACGGCATCAGGCTTCATGATTGGCTCTCCCGTCCTGTAGCTGACCTTCCCAGTTCTCTTCATTTCCCCCTTGTGGATGGTGCTGATCATATTGACAACCTTCTTGTCATGCCACCTGATCGCAAGAAGCTTTTCTGACTTCTTCAGGTGAACATCTCCCCTGGATGATGATGATGCTTCGGGGAAACTAGGCCACTCTTTCCTATAGCTCCGTACAGTGCCAACAGTGCCAATGCCGTGTTCAGCAAGGTATTTGGAGAGTTTCGGTGCTGTGTAATAATTGTCTGTGTACAGCACATGATTACCACCAAAATACCTCTCCATCAGCACTTTTACAACGGAGCCAGAGAAGCCAAGGGGGTCTTTCCTGTTCACATCCATTGTGCTAGCCGAGTAAATGACAAAATCCATTATATACCCCGTCTCACAGTCACACAGCACAAAGAACTTTATCCCAAAGCGGTGGCGTTTGCTGGGGATGTACTGCCTGAATTTGAGACGTCCTCTGAACAATACCAGGGACTCGTCTATGACGACTTTCTGCATAGGCCTGAAAAATCGCATAAATCGATCCCTAATCTTGTTGAGGAAATCCCTCACTTTCCACAAAGGGTCAGTTTGGGACGGGTTGTCATTATCAGCGAAGTGCAGGTACCCAAGCAGCTGTCGGAACCGATCCCGTGACATATACTTCCCGAATATGGGGATAGTAGTTATGTCATCCACGAGCCAGTACTCCTCCAACTCATGTCTCTTTATATGGGGCATCAAAAACATGAGTGCAAAAAAAACATACAGCTCTCTGATCCCGACAGGCAACCACGACACTTGCTTTGGCGAGCCAATAGGTCCCAGCCCTTGTGCTGCACACTGAGTTGCATACCTATTGGTCTCATCGCTGACATGCTGCACAATTTCATCATCAAGGAAGGCCAGGAAGTAATCAACAAACTCATCACCTGCGTTGCATGGGAAGGCAGGCTGTATTCCAGCATTTGTCATATCAAACGGTGGATTGTGTGGCTGGAAATCTCCACCGTCAGTCCAAACAAATGCATCAACTTGCCCTGTGCGTGGTTCAGTGGCAGGGGCAGGTTGCATTTCACTCGTTTCCCGTGAGAAGGAGCTGATGTAGAGGCCATGGGTGTGGCAGGAGGTGGGGCAGGTGGCAAGCGGGAGGTGGGTGAGGCAGGAGGCAACGGGGAGGGGGTGAGTGCGGGGGTGGTGAGTGGGGGGTGGCGCGGGTGAGGGAACTGAGCGGGGGGCAGGCGGGGGGTTTCTGACCTGGTGCGTGGTGAAACTTGACCCTTTCTACCCCGCTTATCACCTCGCTTATCGCCTCGCTTATCGCCCAGCTTTGCCCTCCAACTGCCACGCATCCCCTTTGTTCTAGGCCTGCCTGCACGGCCTGCACGGCCTGCCTTCCCTCGCTTTGCAGGCTTTGGTAATTCGTACTCCTCAGATGATGTAGACTGAGGAGAGGGCACGACAGATGATGATGATGATGATGTGAGGGCAATTGGGCTAGGGGAACGGGAAATTGATGGGAAATGCGTACTAGGGCCTGGTGTGGGAGAGGTGAGCCTGCGCTTCACTCCCTTCCCACACGCAATACCAGATTTGCCCATAGGAGCCTTTCCTTTCCCAGAGTAAGTTGGGGGTGGTGGGGGGGAATCAACACGATCACTTTCATCACTGTCACTATCAATGGAAAATGGTTCACCACCAATCACTGCCAAATCATCACTGCTTGCTGTGAGTGTGTCACTTTCACTGCCACAATCAAGAGTAGTACTTACTGTTTTGTCCAGCTCTGTTCTAATTTCAGGAGTGCTCAACCCCTTCTGCCTTGCCGTCGGCAGTTCCTTTACCGGTGTAGAGGTAGAGGGAACACTAGCACTAAACACTGTAGAGGAGGAAGCGAGCGACGATGAGTCGGGACGGAGCGCCATTATCACGCACAGAGCTGGACAGATACTGACTGACGCGGGTCAGGGCAGGGGTGGGGGGGGTCCCCTCGGGGTTGGAGGAGGGAGGTGTGGGATGGCTGGCGTGAAAGAACTCGACAGCTACTCTTGCGTGAGAATATTTGCGCGCCGGGAAAACGCGCGGTGTTCAAAATATTCACGATCATTCCAGAATGCCACCCGCGGTTTGGTCCAGTTTTGTCGCCGTCATTCTGGAATGACACCCACGGTTAAGGGGTTAAATCGCTGTTAAGTCACGAAAATTGCAGACCTAGGCACCGAAGTGGGCCTTTTCCGAGAAGAATCGTAAACCGCGGCATTCAATTTGAAAATCGCAACCCAACAACCAATCACCACCCGTCCCTGGTGGCAAGTGTGCATATTAATGCCGCCACGTTGTTGTTGTTCTTCCTGCCAGTCCGCACACTACAGACCATCGCCGTGGAGTACGAGAGCTACCTGCCTTTTTTTTGTGCACCTTCCCCCCTGCCTCCTACCTTCCATGGCCCCTCCCGAACCCCCGATGAAGCGCTCTATGCATTTTGACATCAAGAAGCAGCCACCGTTGTCGTACGGTCAACGTTTGGAGCTCATTTGTCGTGTTGAGAAGGGAGAGAAGTTTTCAAAGCTGGCGAAAGAGTTTGGGAAAAACATGTGGTGAGAGGTTCTAAGTTCTTCCCAACACCACCCCACTTCATTCACTTAAGCAATATTGTCATAGGATTAAGGTGAGATCCCTTAACATTGCTTATTTCTATTAAATACATGCAATGAATATTCCTAAATTTGTATGTTTGTGTTTGATGGTGCCCAGATACAGTAGGTATAGGTAGGGTGCTGCAGGGGGTGTTTGGCCAAAGGCCAGACCCAAATTCATTTTTCACTTAAGAGTTATTATTTATAAACCACTGCATTTGTAAATCGCGGCAGTGGTCCAGACCCAAATTGCCACGATTTACGAGGATTGTGTATATATTTATATATATATATATATATACACACTCAACCCTTGGCTATCACTCCCAATTGGTCCCACTATGGCTGCGCTATAGCCGAAACCGTGATAGCCGAATTGAAGAACTTATCGTAATAATTCTAAGTGGTGCCATGACAATACAGTAATTCTAATTGATGCCATGACCTCAATATTTACCCCTAAGATACCTTTTTTGTACCACATATTAATATATAATAGTCTAAAAATGAGCATGTTTTATGATGTGATCACTATCTATCTATCTATTGCCAGACGCCTCAATCCCGTTTGGGGTGGCCACAAACAAATCGCCTCCAAGTCGCCCTGTCCCCCGCCATTTCACTGCCCTGCTCCCAACTCACACCCCCCTCTCTCATATACCTCTCCACCCCATCCCTCCATCTCATCCTCGGCCTCCCCCTCCCTCTTCCCCCCTCCACCTCACTCACATACACTCTCTTCGTCAGTCTTTCACCCTCCATCCTCTCCACATGGCCAAACCACCTCAGTGTGTTCCTCATAACGCTTCCTATCACATCCACATCCACACCACAACGCTCCTTTATATCCTCATTCGTCAGCCTGTCTCTCCACGTGACTCCACAGGCTCCTCTTAAATAACTCATTTCCACTGCTCTCACTCTTGACTTGTGTCCTTCCAACAATGTCCAAGCTTCACGTGATGTGATCACGATTCTTATAAATACTCCTCACAGTTGATTCATTGATGTTATGTTTCTTCCCCACACTTCGCTTGGTCTCACCATTCTCTATAAGTTTCACATTTCCAGTTTATCTGCATAGCTTAGGTTCTTCCTCTTCTTTATTTCCCTGCCAGGTGCCGCAGCATTATGTTGGGTGATGGTAGGGGGACGGGGAGGGGGTACGTTGGCCATGGTCCTATCATAAAAAAAGTTATTGTTCTCGCTATCACTGTTCACGGTCTGAGGGCACGCACTTGAATGGTTTGGCGAGCAGGAGACTCGGTCGGGCGGCCAATCAGCACTCGGCTGGCGCTGACATCACACGACCAATCACAGAGTGAAGCTTTTGTTGGCTGGGCGGAGCACTGGAGCCTGGCCTTTTTGAAATTTTAGAACATTTGCGATGTGCAATAGCGGGCATTTAGTGCATGATAAAGGTATGTGGGTAGTTTTTTATATAGGCGTGATAGCGAGATACGCTATAGCGGAACCCGTGATAGCCAAGGGTTGAGTGTATATATAAAACTGCATATCTATCTATCTATCTATTGCCAGACGCCTCAATCCCGTTTGGGGTGGCCACAAACAAATCGCCTCCAAGTCGCCCTGTCCCCCGCCATTTCACTGCCCTGCTCCCAACTCACACCCCCCTCTCTCATATACCTCTCCACCCCATCCCTCCATCTCATCCTCAGCCTCCCCCTCCCTCTTCCCCCCTCCACCTCACTCACATACACTCTCTTCGTCAGTCTTTCACCCTCCATCCTCTCCACATGGCCAAACCACCTCAGTGTGTTCCTCATAACGCTTCCTATCACATCCACATCCACACCACAACGCTCCTTTATATCCTCATTCGTCAGCCTGTCTCTCCACGTGACTCCACAGGCTCCTCATAAATAACTCATTTCCACTGCTCTCACTCTTGACTTGTGTCCTTCCAACAATGTCCAAGCTTCACTTCCGTATGTTAGAGTTGGTATCACAATACTGTCATGTAGTAACTTTTTCACTTCCATGCTCACTTCCCTGTTTCTTATCACTGCTTTCAAGGAACCAGCAACCTTTCTTCCCTGCTGTACCCTTTCAAGCACTTCACCCTCCAAACCTCCATCCTTACTCATCACACTACCCAAATACTTAAACATATTCACATTTTCCAATTCCTCACCATCTAACCTCGCTGTACATTCACTAACTTCACCTCTCTCAAAGACCATCACTTTACTGCATATCATCCTCATGTAATTCAAGCCTAACCATCAGCACATTTTTTTAAAATTCCAGTGTATATATATATATATATATATATATATATATATACAGTACTGTGGTACAGTGGTACAGTGTGCGTTTTTGTACACTGAAGGACAAGGGTTCACGCCCCGCCAGGGTAATAAACTTTGGGAGTGTTCTTCTGGCCATGTACTGCATTGGCAGACACAAGGGGTGCTGTGGTTGAACCAGTGTTGCATACTCTAAAGTATACTTGCACCCAGTCGGCTTGCCAGGTCGATTACACTTGGTTCACAGACTACACACACATCCAAAGCCACTCCAACACTACAATTACACTTACAAGCACTTCTCACCCCACATACAATCTCTACTAGACAGCCTAAGCCACTTGGTAGAGATACGTTGGCTGTATCGTCCCCACTTCGGCTGGGATAGGCCGGTCCTGCAGTGGACACTCAAACGGCTGATGAGATGAAATGAGATAGATAGATATATAATATATAATAATTTGGCTTTACACCAGGTATCCCAGAAGGGCTAAGGTGTTGCCCCTGGGTAGAGCACTTTGGACTGGAGTGTGTAGCATTTTATGACTGGATGCTCTTCCTGATGTCTACCAATGACCCTTGGGTGGATGGATTCGATCCTCCTACCCTTCGGTCAGAGCGGAGCGCTCTAACCCACTGAGCCACGGCTGCTATAATATATATATATATATATATATATATATATATATATATATATATATATATTGTGTGTGTGTGTGTGTGTGTGTGTGCTGGAGGAGGATGCCTTCACCTAGTAGCACCCATATAACCAGGCTGTTCTGCTACTACTAATACTACTACTATTACTACTACTGCTGCTGCTGCTATTAGTTACACAAGCATACAGATAGCTAACTCTGATTATACCACCGGTCTTGCACAAACATCCCTCAACTCCCTCCCTATCCCCCAAAAGAAAGATGGTGGACTGCAGAAGGGCAACTTTAGCCTGCAGTCCACTGGGTTCACACTTACTAGCCAGCAAAAACATACTGTATATTCTGATAATGAAAACTACAGCACATATACCAATGCTATAAATTTATAATGTAACTAGGTACTTATTGTAAACTGCATGTCCATATGAAGTTCACTGCTCATCCAGATGTTCTTTCCAAAGGGCGAACGGTAGCAAGAATCAACCCTTCCCCATGCTGATAAAGTAAGGAAAAGCAAGATGTTCTGTAGTTAGATTAAGAAGTGCTGAAATGGTTAAGTCAATGTCTTGAGAGTATGCACATGCTATCAATATGAAGATGTGGGGTGCTAACCCATGTTAGCATAAGTAACACTCACTTTTAATATCCTCCCCTGCTTGGGTTTCACACCCTAGACATCGGTTTGATGCAGAACAAAGAACACACTACTGTGGCACCACCATGGGTCCAATAACAATCAATATAGTTTAAATATTTATTCTAAAATTCAATATACTGTATATCCCAACCACAGAGACCACATGTACAATACAGGCAATATGCCTATGTCAAATTCTTAAAGAATTTAACAAAAAGAAGTTAACAAAATAAATACAAAAGCCTTGGGATGAAATACGCAGAAATGTTTCACCTATCTTCTGAAATATAGCACCATAGGGAGATGATAGCAAGCATTTCACTAAAATCTGCAGAACAGCCTTACTTATCCTGATTTTTCATCACCTGGATACAAAGTCATAACCTGAAAACCAAAAATTTGACTCAGTGCATATAAAGTAAGTCAAGAGTCTTCATTTATTCAGCAAAAAGAAGGAATGGTATAAAATACAACATGCAGTTCTTCTTCTTGTCACTTAAGTTGTTGTATTTAAAAAAGGAAAAAAAGTTTCAAGAATAAACAAACTTTAACAACACACATCTCCAGGTAAATATTGTGCTGTATTCTTCATACACCATCACTTCCGCTTAATAAAACTCAACCTCGAGACAGTCTAAATAATAATATAGTCACAGTATTACCCTATTCCTACCGTAAAAATTTCCAGCAGCTGGATATATACATATGCAGGTAATGGAATGAAAGCAGAATAACACAACGAGGCCATATTCCTAGATTAGTCCAGTACCTTACTATTTTGGTCTTGGTACCTCCAAAGCTATAACTAAGGAACTACGTTAGGAGCACTGTATGTTAATAGTTGAATTAAAATTGGGCTTTGTGTTGTAAAGCTCTGATTGTCTGAATTTCTGAGCTATCTAGTTACTGTTCATTTTTTTCAAGGACACAGCAGCTGTTAGAATGAAGGACAAAGGATACATCTGTGTGTTGTCATATGAGGGACAACTTAAAAGAGTGAAGTTGACATGGGCTATGTATGAGCTGAATGTTGTGCTGGTAGTGATGTAAAAGAAGGACCACATCAGAATCGTGCAAGGTGACTTCTTGTCTTCCTGAAGAGGGAAGATTGTATCTGGCAGATTTACAGATGGCATTTTTGTATATAGAACAGTTACAAAGATGTGGTGGGTTTTGTGCCGAAATAATGAACTGCACGTCTTTTTGTGTCTTGTTCAAATGACGAATTATACCCATATATGGATATGTTTTTTTGAGAGGAAAAATGGCTTTGGTCTGGCATATGTTCTTTTATGTTCCAATGGTTCTTGACAGGGAGAATATCTGTTTCCCAGCTAAGGTGATTCACATACTGTAAATGGTTTCTTTATTTTCTGACCTCTTTCTGAGGGCTTTATTTTGTATTTTTGGATTTTACATGTTTGTGTTTAATTGACCAGGAGCCCAACTTGGCCATGCATATTTCATGATTTATGGATGAACTCTTTCCTCTTCAATCAAGAAAATTACTGTAGGGTCAGTGCAACTCCCACAGAGTTGTGTATTATTGTGAGAAATATTTGCTTCCAATGGATTTACTAAATTTTAATTTTATGCCTAATGTTCCAGTGTATGAAATGAATTGCGTCCCATAGTCAGAAAGTGGGAACCATCAGTGTACGTAAATTATTAATACTAGTGTACACAGAAATTTTAATTAACAAAAAATCAAGAAATAAGTGAACATAACCCAAGACTCGTAGACAGTTCCATACATACAGTAAAACTTTGATATAACGGACTTCAATAGACCAGAATTCACTTTTATCGGAGTCGAGGTGCTGCCGAACTAAATTCTTATATATCGGAAAAAGTCTGATAAAGCCAGAAGTAATCTGGACTGCCTGATCACTTCAGCTATGTTCACCACAATAGGGTAAATAAAAGACATGTTCATCAATGTACAGTACAGTATTATTACTGTATATATATTATACTATTTGATTATTGTGGTGAATGTATAATTTAGTACAGTTCTGCAATGGTAGTGAAAACAGTTTAAAAACTGTTGGTGCAATCCGGAATAATGTCTGGTATATCGGAAAAGGCCCGGGTTAGCAAGGAGAAGTCTGGAAGTCGCTCTTATCAGGATTTTTTGGAATGGCTTGGGCCCCAACTAGTCCGTTACAGCTGTTGGCATTATGGGCACAAGTATATATCACATATCACAATGTGCAGTATGTAGTGTCTGCTGGAGACATACACAGCTTCTCACTAAGAATGTCAATTCACATGATGTATATCCACAATCCTGTTGTCCCAGACCATCAAGAATGTCTTAACACATGATGTATCTCAAACAATCTCTTTGTAGTCCAGACAATACAAGAATTTCATGATACACGCAGGTTAACCAGACTGAGCCAATTACCTGATGTCATGGGAACTAACCATGGAAATCTACCAGACACTACATCCTGACAGAGCCGTATATATTCTCAGAGTCTGGAGAGCATAGACAGAGAGCCCGAAAGTATGACAGAGGGCAGAAGGAAGGAGATAGGGTCAGCTAGGTCTGCTGTCATGCTACTTTACACTGTCAATCACATTTCAATATAGCTGTGTACAATAAACTCCATAACCCATGAGTGCTCTGTAACTCACCTCGCTTATGATACACACAGGGGGAAAGTGAGAAAGAGAGAAACCTACCTATTCAATCTACTCGATGACGCACAATTTTACTAGCAGCAGACCACATTACACTCCACTGGCGATAGAGGAGAAACCTAATCTACCATACGCCTACAATCTCTCCATCTAATCAAACCCCTCGGCTATGTTCATCCATATTGGTGACAGAGGTGAACAACGGTAAACTACAATAAGCTACGTTCATTGATATTGGTGGCAGAGGTGAACGACGGTAAACTACGATAAAACTATATTCATCCATATTGGTGCCAGCAGCAAGTACGAGCCATAAGACGCCTCACGAGTTTAGACTGGCAGTGCTTTGACGATCTACAATAACAACCAACCTCCCTATCTCCCAACATCTACCTACGGATACATCACTGAGACTGAGTAAATATTGTAAATATTGTATATACAGTATATATAAATATTTTATATAAAATAACTAAATATGGGTTACATGTACAGGTAAACCCCCATTTAACAATGTAATTGGTTAAGTAAAACCCCATTGTTAGGCGAGGCATCGTATATCGGGGTACTTTTAACATGTATTTCAATGTGGACCGTTTACCAGCCTTGGGTTTCCCCCCAAACCATGTCCAAAACCCACCCAAATGAGACCAAAAACAAGTTTAAAGCCAATCTAAATGGCCTAACAGCTGTAAGGGAAGCTAACCTAAGCCTAACACCTGCAATAACTCACTGTAACCAACAAATAAAGTCTGAAAATCATCAAAGATAAGTCTGGAAAAAATCAAGCTTAGTAAACACATATACCCCAAAATGACAATGTTCACCCCACCTACGGCTAAAACACATTAGTTTACAAATCAACCTAAATAGTTTAAAAATATCATCAAAATCATAAAAAAAAATAAAAACCCATCTTTAAACTGGGGTCTGGCCATCGTTAGGCGGGGTATGGTGGTAATTCTACCCCCATCGCTAAGCCAGGGTATTGCAGCTAGGGGTATCATATAATGGGGTATTACTGTACCACAGACATACTTTAATTACGCAATCATATCTCACTTATACTGTATATGAATATATACATATCAAGTCCTTCTCATACATATAACGGACTACTGTAGACTTGCCACTGTATTATTATGATATTGCTATTGTACAAATATTTACATATACTGTATATATATATATATATATATATATATATATACACACACACACACTCAACCCTCCACTTCCCGGATTAAAAGGGGGGGGGGGGAGACCAGTCCAGGAACCCCAAAAGTCCGGGAATCGGAAAAGTCCAGCCCTACATACTATTCCCTGGACTTTTACCATACTCTGTCCGAATTCTCTAATACTGTCTGGCAATTATTCCGATATTCTAGAGCATTCTGGAATGTAGGCTACCTATATCAACATAACTAACATACGACACAATAACATAAATATAAATGCAGTACATACTGAAATAACATAAATAGAAACATAAATACAGTAAGATTGAAAAGTATAAATACTTACTAAAATGCTGTAGGTGAAACTACACTATGTATGCCGTGATCATATAGTGGGACCCCAGAATATAGCAACTTGTTATTCAGAGTAGGAGTCACCAATGACCTCTCTGTGTGACTGGGTGACACCATTGGGGCCAGGTTGAGGTGACTCGGGTGCAGGTTGTGGTGACTTAGGTGCAGGATTGGGGTGAGCAGCATTTGGGTGAGACGACCGTGGTCTGACAACCCGCTGTGCAAAGAAGCTCAAGATCTTTGTCTGGGAGCCCACCTGGTTGTTGTTCTTTTATTATTACACCACACAGTAATATTGATAATACTGCCTGGCCTCAGCCCATGTTCATGAAATCCGAAATCCGGGAATTCGGGGTACAGGAAATGGAGGGTTGAGTTAATAGATACATATATATATATATATATATATACAGTATACAGTATATATATATATATATATATATATATATATATATATATATATATATATATATATATATATACATATACAGTAAAACCTCATTATAATGGACTAATTGGGGCCCATGTCATTCCAAAAAAGCAAAATTGCAATAAAAGCGATATCCAGACTTCCTCCTGCTACCCTGGCCTTTTTGCGATACTGTACATCAGACGTTAGACTGGATCACACCAACGGTTTTTAAACTGTTTTCACCACCACTGCAGTATTGTACTACTGTATTATACATTCACTACAATAATCAAATGATATAGTATATATAATAATACTGTACTGTACACTGATAAAAATGTCTTTTATTTACCTTATTGTGGTGAACATAGATGAAGTGGTCAGGCAGCCTGGACTGCTTCTGGCTTTACCGGGCTTTTTCCAATATATAAGAAATTATTCTGGTAGCTCCTCAACTCCGATAAAAGAGAATTCAAGTCTACTGAAGTCCATTATATCGAGGTTGTACTGTACACAGACACAGACACACAGACACACACACACATATATGTATGTATGTATGTATGTATGTGTGTGTGTGAGTGTGTGTGTGTGTGTGTGTGTGTGTGTGTAATACATGTACAATTTTATTGTTACAATTATATTGCTACAATGACTACACTTATGATCCCTGCAATTATGTTACAATTGCTACAATTATGTAACTACAAACACTAGCATTACTGCAATTATGTTACAACTGCTACATTTCTCTAACTACTATGTTAGGGACAACTGTGTCACAGTTGCATTAACATGATGTAACTACAATGTAACCACAATTTTGTTATAACCATGCTTGTGTAAAAGTTGCACTAACACAATGTAACTACAATTATATTACAATATTACTACAATTGTGTTACATCCACGCATGTGTATCAGTTGCATTAACATGATGTAACTACAATTTGTTACAACCACACTTTTGTGACAGTTGCATTAACACATTGTAACTACAGTTTTATTACAACCACAACTGTGTAACAGTTGCATGAAAGAAATGTTATGTTACAGCCATGCTTCCATAATTGTTGCATTTACTCAGTGTAACTACAATTGCATTAACTCAATATAACTGCAATTATGATACAGGATTCATACAATTTTGTTATTTTTACAATATTATCACAATTATGTTATGTTTACAATATTATGTATTTCACTTAATTAGCTTACAAGCTGACTGTGATGTGTTTATAATATGGATTAATGTTATGACAATATGTACTGTTGTTGGTACGACAGCTTTGGATGACCGAGCAATTTGTTGGCATTATAGGCACTAATATATATTTCATATCACAATGTGCAATATGCAGTGTCTGCTGGACACATACACAGCTTCTCACTAAGAATGTCAATCCACATGATGTATATCCACAATCCTGACAATCCTGTTGTCCCAGACCATCAAGAATGTCTTAGCACATGATGTATCTCATACAAACTCTTTGTAGTACAGAAGATAAAAGGATTTCATGATACGAGCAGGTTAACCAGACTGCGCCAGTTACCTGACGTCATGGAAACTAACCATGGAAATCTACCAGACACTACATTCCCACTGGGCTGTATATATTCTAAGATTTCTGAGACCATAGACAGACAGACCGAGAGTACGATCGAGGGCAGAAGGCAGGAGATAAGGTCACCTAGGAGGTTTGTCATCGCGCTACATTCCACTGTCACTCATATTTCAATATAACTGCGTACAATAAACTTCGCAACCCAAGAGCGCTCTGTAACTCACCTCACTTACAACACACACAGGGGGGAGGTGAGAAAGAGAGAGACCTACTTATTCATTCCACTCGACAATGCACAGTTTTACTAGCAGCGGCCCAAGTTACACTCCACTGGCGATAGAGAGGGAGCCTAATCTACAATACACCTACAATCTCCCCATCTAACCAAACCCCTTGGCTACATTCATCCATATAGTGAGGTTTTACCGTAATTAACTGTGGAAGACTCTGGTCCATTTCATTGGCTTTGCCTTCCCCTGTTTCTGGATCCTACCTCACCCCATTCTTACATGGGAAAAAAGGTCACAACAAAGATATTGATGATGATGATGATTTCATAAATCCATGCTTACACTTATATTTAGAGATCAATGACCATGATAGCTCGCACAAAGTTATCACCTCATATATCTCTTGTAGTAACCTTTCTCAGCCCTATGGATCAGCTTCCGTTCTGAAGTTCAGTGCCTCTGAAGCCTGGTGTAATCATGAACTATAAAGCTACCCACCCATGTCATGTGTACATGAGCTGGCCACTTCAATGCATGAATACTGTATATGCATACACTACAACCTAAAGGCAATAATAATAATAATCTGTAATTTCTGAACACACAATTTTCTGTCTACCAGACAGCTGCCTGACAAGTGACAAACATGTTGATGAAGTGACCTGGTATTTCCCCAGCCTTGCTATTCCTAATCACAAAATTCAGTTCTTTCTTACAAATAATGGAATTATATACTGTTTAAATAGATATGTCTGAAAAATGCGTAGACTGTAGCTCCCAATACACTAAAGCTTCAAGCTTCTCAAACAAAAGCTGTAAACTGCCAGTTCTATATCACTGCTGTTTTCTCTTAATAAAGATTTGTGATTGTATACAATATGGAATTTTACATTACCAGAGGTTTACTATACACTACTATGCATACTGTACCATATTAAACACCAGTTTTATGAACAAATAAATGCATGCACCAGTATTATGACCCATTACATACTGACGTGAGAGCTGTGTAATAATGGAGGGCTCATCAAAATACTCTTACTGTATAACAAACATCTCTCAACAAGATCCTTCCATTACAAAATAAACAATTCCAAGCACCTCCTTAAGCCTTGAGGTTGTCCTTAACATGTTGCGGTATTTTGTTCAGGAAGGTTTCATGGCTTTGGCCTGCAGCTGATGCCAGCACACCAGTTGAGTTCCTGACAAATGAGATAAAAGTGAGATGACTCAACCAACCTGACATGGAGAAAGGGATAGGATGGTATGAAAAATGGAATGGGAGATAAAGCATGCAGTACATCATTTTTACTGATACTGATGTACCAGCATAAGGTTTCTTGGAGAAGAGTGGAGAGGAAAGATGAGGCTTGAATGTATGTGTTATGATGAGAAGTAGCAGACTGAAATGGTTTGGGAATATTGTGGGGACAGAGGATGTCAAACGGGTGCGGATGGCAAGAGGTGTGAATGTTGAGGCTAGGACTGCAAGTGAAAGACCAAAAATAAACCTGGGACATGATCATAGCATGTGACCTCAGTGATATGGGCTGAAATGGGAGGCTGCCAGAAACTGAACACTGTGGAGAAATGCCACCAAGCGACCAAGGCCGACACATGCAACCATGTTTGAGCCTTTACAAATGAAATGAGCAAAACGATCAGTGTCATCAGTGCCATTTGCTACGAATTCAACAGATTGTTTTTCACAGTTCAGGGAGGTAACACGACATCTGTTGCCACTAGTACAGTGTCTCCTTTTTCTAGTTCTGAAAAAATGCTTTCTTCAGTTGGCCTTCTGGATGAAATCCCAGTGTTACAAGCAATATTTGTGAGTTTTCATTTTACTTTACAAGTAGGATAAAATTAACCCCTTGAATCCAATGATGCTTTTATTTTATTTTTTTATTCTTCCTACTCTCTGACAATTTGCTCAGCTTATGAGAGACTTTTGAACTGAAGGGGTCAGCTTTTGCACTCAGCAACCCCTTCACGACTCAAGGGCTCTCTTTAGCAGCCGTGGCTCAGTTGATTAAAGCGCTCCGCTCTGACCGAAGGGTCGGAGGATCGAATCCACACAAGAGTCATTGGTAGACATCAGGAAGGGCATCTGGTCATAAAATGCTACACGCTCCAAACCAAAGTCCTCTACCCAGGGGCAACGCCTTAGCCCTTATCCAAAAAAGGACTTGGTGTAAAACTCAAAAAAAATAAAAATAAAAATAAAATCATCAAGTGGTAGAAAGACCATATATACTACAAAAAACATCACTGTATTGACAGGGCTTAGGTTTGGTTTGCTTAGATTATGCTACATTGTTGTATTATTTTTGGTTAAGCTATGCTATGTTATCCTAAGCTAAACTACAGTAAGTTAGACTAGGCTAAGATGGAGCTTTTGCTTAGATTATGTTATATTAAGTTCCATTATAATATTTTTAGTTAACCTATGGCAGGTTATCCTATGCTAAGCTAAGTCAGACTAGGCTAAGTTGGAGTAGGTTTGGTGTGGCAGGTTTTCGTTAGGTTAGGTTATGATGTTACGTCAAATAAATGGGTTAGGTTAGGCTAGGTCTGGTTATATTAGGTTAGGTGAGGTAATGATATTATGTAAGATAAATGAAAAGGTTAGACTAGGCTATGTATGTTATTATAGAAAAATCTTAAGACAAAATAAATTACCTATGTGGAGCAGATACATGATAAGGTATAGGGATGCCCTTGATGTCAGTCAGTGTGCCTCCTGCTGCCTCCAGAATGGCCTGAGGTGCACATGTGTCCCATTTCTTGCAGCCGGGACTTGCAAAGATATACACGTGTGCACGGCCTTCAAGCAGCAGCATCACCTAAAGCATGTTGCATCATTAGCATCATCATTATTGTCATCACTTTTCCCAACTATGGCTGGGATTAAATATGATCCATAAATAAGGAAAAATGAAGCACAACAGTGGGAGAGCTATCATAAGGTGGTCCAGTAAAATGGGCCAGATATTCATTCACTCATCATTCAGGCCCTTAGATTCCTGGCTCTATCTCACAGAGAGGGTGGGGAAAAGAAAAGAAAAAAAAATCATAAAAACCTAAAACCATGTTTTCTTTTTTAAATAAACTTTTTTTGGGGGGTTGTAAAGGCTTATATGGCTTTAATGTTTTTCTGTATTAATCATGCTGACTGTGTATGTAATATATATCTATCTATCTATCTATATATATATATATATATATATATATAGTTGGGGGCACTCACCATCCACTCACTCGATGTAGTGCTGCTCTCGGGTGTCTGCCCTTTCCTCTCCATCCTTCTTTCCTTCCATTCTCTTCTGTCTTTCTTTCCTTCATTCTTTCCTTGTCCTTCTGCCTATGGGTGACTTTACACTCCCTCTTCTGTCTTTCTTTCCTTCATTCTTTCCACTTCCTTCAGCCTGAGGGTGACTCTACACTAAGTGACAAGCCAAATGGTTTCCTGTGCACCAGGAAACCATTTACTACGCTGGGTGGTAACCATTTAACCAAATTTTGGTGCCTGGTGGTTTAGTGGGTAATTATTGCGCTCCAATCGAATTGAGGCGGTGAAGGTTTATATCCAAAGGGTGGTTGGGGTTGATTGCTTATGTAATGCTACTCAGGGATGAGTGAGGCTGGTCACTCTCATCTTAAATGTCAGGACCAACTGCCTAGCCCCGGGCTCCTGCGCTCCTCGTGGGGCGGTGTGGGATTGGGTGATGGATGATGGATATATATATACATACAGTACATTCTGAAAGTGTGATTAACCTATATTATCGAGAACACTGAAGTAAAGTGATTGAGTTAATTTTTTCTGGCAAGGAATACTATTTTTTTTCTTAATTTTTGTGTACATTTTTTCTATGGAGGCAGATTCATATCGGTATATGATTTTTGGTATTTTCAATTAAGTTTGTAAGGTAATAACCTGCACCAGTTTCAAAACTATATGTAGCTATACTGTATTGCTTATGTGCAAATAATGGGCATAAGTAGTCTTTTTTAAAGCTGCTTTTCCCAAATTTTGAAATACGTCTTTTTTCCATGATTACATTATAAGGTGGTTTGGCCATGTGGAGAGGATGGAGGGTGAAAGACTGACGAAGAGAATGTATGTGAGTGAGGTGGAGGGGGGAAG
The DNA here is from genome assembly GCF_032717465.1 of Coenobita brevimanus. Classification (NCBI taxonomy): domain Eukaryota; kingdom Metazoa; phylum Arthropoda; class Malacostraca; order Decapoda; family Coenobitidae; genus Coenobita; species Coenobita brevimanus. Next base: position 5,813,778 of record NC_137027.1, on the reverse strand, counting down.
AGGGAGGGGGAGGCCGAGGATGAGATGGAGGGATGGGGTGGAGAGGTATATGAGAGAAGGGGTGTGAGTTGGGAGCAGGGCAGTGAAATGGCGGGGGACAGGGCGACTTGGAGGCGATTTGTTTGTGGCCACCCCAAACGGGATTGAGGCGTCTGGCAATAGATAGATAGGAGACATTATGAAGTATGTACTGGGTATCAACAGCTACTGGTAAATCTGAAATTAATAGCCCTACATCTTTCATAGGAACAGATGCTGGATAAGATGCAATATTTAGCATTACCTGTAGCCTCTTTTAATAATTCAGTATCTCTAATAATAAAATACAATTTACAGTACTTATAAGAATATCAGTCATCCCTTCGCTAAAATGTTAATAAAACTTTTCCTTTGTCTAACAATTCTTGCAGAATTTCATACAATAAATATTACTGTATGTAACAGTAAATATAATGTTATAATACCCTGAAATTCCCTGAATCGTATTCAAAGTTTAAAAGTTTAAAAATTAAGGACACACACACACACACACACACACATATATATATATATATATATATATATATATATATATATATATATATATGATATATATATATACTGTATATATAAAAGGGTAAAAAAAAAAATGGTTTAAACCACTAGTTTAAACCAATCCACAGGCCTAACAATATGCACATCTTTTTTTTGATATTTTTCTTTCTACATGCATTCCACATTACCAACCATGTGACAAGTCAATCTGTAAGAATACTGAATGGGAATGTTGGGAAAATGAATGTGACAAAATATTATTCCTAAAGGATTTTACTCCGAAGAAGTTCATTGGCGAGATTAGTCAGAAATAAATTTTGGTTCCTAACTTGTGTTTCACTACATCATCATTCTATAACTGTCCATATTCCAGTATGTAGAGCAATGAGCTTGTATTATGCTCAACATGATACACTACACTTTTCATTATTACATACATTCTAATAAAATGTATTTTCTTGATTCTAACACTATATAATACTGCTTAGTTGGGACAAAACTAGCAGACAGGTAAAAAAACTAACAAGATTAATTTGTTCAGTCTTACTGTTATGAATGCATTAAGGTATACATACAGCATTTTATTCAGGCTATCAGTCAATGATATTGCTGCTCTCAATATAATCCCAGCAGTCAGTGAGTTAAACATCATCATCATAATCAATATCCTGACTTTTTTTTCTACCTAAGAATGTGGTGAGGTATGGTCCCAAAAACAATTAATGGAAAAGTATGAAGGAACTATCACCAGCATACCCAGACAAATGACCCAAACACTTATTAACCCATCATTACAATGATACCCAGTGAAATGACCCACACACTTATTAACCCATCATTACAATGAGGTCTTAGCTTCATCTCACAGGTATATCTCTTATACATGCACTTCATATAAGCCTGCCAGACAATAAAGTTTATCACGGGATGACAAACCCTAGTCATGTGCTCTTCCAAACAGAATTCATCCAACAAACTCAATTCCCTGTCACTGCCATACCCTCATCAACTTCCATATCTCACTTTCTTACACACTCTCCTTCATTTACTACATTTACCCACCTTCTTCTGGCTTTACCATACATACTCCCACCTTAAAACTCATTTACATATACTCCTGTCTACATCTTATCTGCATCCATTTTTTTCCTTACGACAATATTATCCTAGCACACTCTCTTCTATGCTATTATAAACATACTGTATTACTTTACTCCACATCTTTTGTGAGTGACATAAAAATCATCATCATACATTACTAGGCAGAGTACTTCCTAACCTTGTGTCCTGCTCCCCCAACTCTGAGAACCTCTGTGGGTGAAACAGAGGTAATGGCATCATTGACTGTTGAAGAAGAGTGAGAGCGGGTTGTGGTGACGATAAGCTTCCCCTCTGGAGGGGACACCATGGGCATCCCACCCACTTCCCCACCCACCACACCCCAGACGGTTCGACCCAGTTCACTCCTATGCCAAGGGTGGGTAAAACAAGTGATTAGGGAGAGAATGGAAGAGAAAGTAAACAAAAATAAGTTATTCTTTCATACTATACTGTCACATTCATTCACTATCATAAAAGTACACAAAATCATATGCAGTACTGTAAATTAAAGTGCTTTTCTGAGACAAAGTGAGAGTAACTCAATACTTTGGCCGGCCGGCTGGAGTTCTAATCACTTCCAGTTCTGTAGTGTAGCCAAAGGCTATGAGTTGATTCCCTTCAACCCAATGAAATATTTGATATCCTTTTCTTAGTACAGGTATCTTATTATCTCCAGATGGTCTTTTTCAGCTTGAGGAGAGACTTTTCAAACTGGAAGAGTAAGATGCAACCTTCATCAATCTGCTCAGCACTAGAATGCTCTCTTATCCATCCATCCATCATCCAATCCTATGTTGCCCCATGAGAAGCGTAGGAGCCCGGGGCTAGGCAAGTTGGTCCTGGCATTTAAGAAGAGAGTGACCAGCCTCACTCATCCCTGAGCAGCATTACGTGAGCAATAAACCCCAACCACCCCTTGGATGTAAGCCTTCACCGGCTCAATCCAATTGGAGCATCGTTATTACCCACTAAACCACCAGGCGCAAAAATTTGGTTATATGGTTACCACCCAGTGTAGTAAATGGTTTCAAGGTGTACAGGAAACCATTTGGCTTGTCACTCAATGTACAGTCACCCACAGGCAGAAGGAACAGGAAAGAATGAAGAAAAGAAAGACACAAGAGAGAGTGTAAAGTCACCTGTAGGCAGAAGAAAGAGGAAAGAATAATGCTCTCTTAAACTTATTAAAATAATCCAGAAGTAGTAAGAACAAAACAGATGTATAATATATGTCACTGGAATGAAAAGGTTTAGCTGCTCTTCCTTAAATGCACAAAGAAACTAACAACATGCTACTGTACAGGAGGGGAAATAACAAGTTTGTAAATGCAAAATCCTCATTTTTTCTCCGAAAGATGGATACATTGTATACAAGTCACTGTAAAAAAAAAAAAAGCCCACAGCCTATATAAGCAGAGAATGCAGTCAGTTTCAGGTTCAGTCAGGAAATCAAATGAAGCATACTGCTAACACCATATGTTTCATCCTATGGATGAACAACAGAATGTTTATGATCACTGTGGCAACTAATTATTGAAAAATAAGAGAAAAAGGACTTTGGCCAAGTGGCCAGTTGCATGCAGGCTTCATAAAGATATTTCAATTACTGATGTGGCTTTAGTTAACAAGGTTGCTTATCATAATTATATGGCAGCCAAATCAACAGTGGCCCCTCTGTAGTATGCATCCACTCATCAGTTCTCTGGATGGTTCCTCCTTGTCACCAACTCTAATGCCTGCACAATGTTGGAGATGGCCTGATACCATGTTCTTAGATCTCTCCAAAAGGAGAGAGCAGAAGGTGAAAAGGTTATTTTTATTACAGTTACTCATTGTTGCAAGCTAAAAAGCCTGTTATTAATCATGGAAGATAATGGCCAATAATTTGACTTACTTATGTCAATATCTTGTCTTAAAAAATAAAAATCCAACAATCATCATAAGCTGACGTAATTCTACACAACATAGGGTATGATGGCAAAAACTATGCTGTAGTCTATGGATTGAGTTTAAAAAAAAAAAAAAAAAAAAAAAAAAAGGAAAAAAGATGTTACATAAAATACAGGCTTTTACTCATTAGCAGTACCTGCAACCATTTTTTCTTCTGTAATTCAAGTACCATAAAATAATCACTACTGTTATGAAAGCTACTAATGGATGTATAGTACACAAACCAACCTGTTCCATTAAATGATGAGAAAAATACCTCACCCTGGGTTTTGGTAGTTGTAGTAGGGCTGGTGTATAACTCCAGCAACAGCCTTTCCCCCTGTTGCAATGCCAATGAGCACTGTCACATGATCTAGCAAACCTGTGGATTGAAGGGTCAGAGTAAAAGAGAAGCCACACAAACTCACTTCATTAACGTCTTGACTCATAAGACAGTTCTTACTAGATTCCTGCTGCTGTATTTTCAAAGGCTTTTATTAAGCTTAAAAGAGATTTTTTTTAACTTGACCTAAAATTCTTTTCATATGTTGTATAGCCAAATATGAACACACATTGGTCACCACATACCTTATGATGTTGGTAAAAATAATGATTAGCCTTGGGAAAAAACAGAATTTATGGAAAGATCACACTGTAATCATCATCATACTATGATTAAATATATAAATGGTAAAAGTTACAATAATGACACTGGAAGGTCACTCCAAAGCTATATAAAATCATTTGGTGACTCAAGGGGTTAAATCTGATTTCTTGAAAGCAAAAGTAACATAACCATCATGCAAAAGTCAGTGTGAAAGCATTCAATACAGTTATCTCTAGCAGTAAAACATATTCTGAAAGAGACGTGTTCATTGCTCAGTTAAATCATATCTTTCAACAAACACAAAATTATCATACCTGGCACTTTGAACTTTGTACAGTATACCATTGGAATCTGCAAGGGTTAGGTTCCCCCAAACCCCACAAGAATCAAGAAAAGAGAACATATTTCAGAGACCTAAATTGACTTCACAGTTTGCTCATAATCATATACCGTATAAGCCATCCATAGTAATTACTGTATACATACTAGTAATATATACTGTATAACATTATAAACAGATGTTACAAATATGTATAAACTACACAATTAATGCTGCAGCAGGCTAATATGAAATTTGTGTACAGTCTAATAAAAACAAATGGTGCCTGTGTACTCGCTATTCCAAACATGTATAAACATGTACCGGTACAATATTAGAAAAAAAAAAAAAAAAAAAAAAAAAAAAAATTCTTCCTAATCTGAATTTCAGTTTTGGATGCAAAAAAATACTGCAAGCCCACAAATGGTAAAAACCATGAACTTATGAGCAGGCAATATTTAAGGGTACTGGTATGCTGCACTGGAAACACACATAATGGGTGTCATGCAAGGATGCAACAAGAATTAACCCCTTCAGTCCAAAGACATTTTTTTTTTTTGCTACTTCAAATCAATTTTTTTAATAAGCAGAAAGACTTCTGAACTGGAAGATTTGCATATAGCCTTCCGTACTCCTTATAAAATGAAAGACCACTCCTACGTTAAACATAATAATCTGGTGGTAGCAAGAATAAAACTAATAATAAATCATCTTAGTGAAGGGGTTAATTATTTTAAAGGCAAAAATATCAATAGGTGTCAAAAACATCATTGCCACAAAAAGTTCCGTCAGTACTTACAGACACTAATTACTGGGGAAAAAAAAAAAATACAGTAAAACATATGACTGCATATATCTAATGGAAAAGGATAACAAAACTGGCAAAATGTGAGCAAACACATCCTAACTAACTTTCACACGGTATTCCTAGAGCCTTACAAACCCCAAGGTGGCCACTCTTACTGCATTCGTAAGCTTGTAAAAGAGAATTAAATGTTAAGACATTTATGTAAAGGACATTAATTTACATAAAGTATTGTTAAAGTTGAATATAACAACAATTACATGAAGTACACTGAAAGGGCAGTGCAAGTACAGTAAACTGTACTGCAGTACAGATGTACTGCAAAAGGCAACACCATATGCCACATTTTTCATTAAATTCTGTGTTTTACCTTGAGGATCTTTCCACAATACTGCTGCTTACACTATCTCGCTAGCTGCTAAAGTACTGTACACCAAATATAACTGGTATTGTACTTAGAAGTAGTCAATGCATTTAGTCACAGAAGTTATCTAAGAGAAAGATGGAAGGATTCCTTGATGTAGAAAAATCAGGCAAACTGGCTGATACTACAGTACAATGCGGTAATTTATAAACAGTACTGCCACATATCAATCATCCTGCATACTCAGGAAAATGGACTTCTCAGATTTAATTTTTTACACAGAGTAACCTGGTGGTGGGATGAGGGTGTAGAAGATGCAGTTAAGGAGAAAAGAAGGCTATTCCTAACAAACAGGAATACTGTATTTACCTGCCAAGTGTTGGGCTAGAAGAGCAGTTTACAGGGCGAAGTCTGAGTTATAGAGACTTTTACTTGATAACCTAAACAGTGTGGAATGGAAGAATATGACATTTAAGGTGGCAAATCAGATACAGAGGGAGAATAGGAATATCACAGGTGAGCAGTGTGTGAAGAACAATGAGGGAAGGTAGTGGTGAACAGTGGGGATATTAAAGATGCCTGGAGAGAGCACTACAACCGGTTGTTGAATGAGAAGACTGACTGGGACAGGGAAGGTTTGGAGCCAGCAGATCCAGTGTCTGGCCCTTGGCCTTTGATTGATGCTGCTACTGTGAGCAGGGCAATAGGCAGGATGCAGATGGGGAAAGCAGCAGGTGTGTCTGGGTTGACTGCTGAAATGTTGAATGGCTCAAGAGATATAGGAGTGGGGTTAGTCACTCATTAGATAAATATGATTATATATCAGAGTGCTGTCCCAGATGATTGGCTGAAGGGTGTAATTATAGATGTGCACAAGGGGAAGGGTGATGTCCAGGAAAGAGGAAATTATAGAGGCATAAAGCTTTTAGACCAGATAATGAAGGTAATGGAGAGAGTTCTAGAAAGTATGATTAGAGAAAGAGTGAATATTGATGAGATGCAGTTTGGATTTATGCCAGGAAAGGGACCACTGATACCACATTCACTGTTCAACAGCTTCAGGAAAAATATACAGGAAAGAAAAGGGAACTGTACTCTGTTTTTGTTGATTTGGAGAAGCCTTCGACAGAGTTCCTAGAAAGGTGGTGGAGTGGGCAATGAGAAAGCTTGGGATTGAGAAATGGCTGGTTATGGCCATGTATGTGGGTGCTAGCACCCAGGTATGGGTGAATGGATATTTGAGTGAGGAGCTTTCCAAGAATGTTGGTGTGCATCTGGGGTCAGTCTTGAGCCTGTTGTTGTTTAAGATGGTACTTGAAGCCCTCTCACAAGACTTTAGAAACGGACTTCTGTGGGAGATGTAGTAAGCTGATGATTTGGTACTGACTGCAGAGAATGAAAGGGAGGCAGTGGAATGATTTAGGAAGTGGAAAGACAGTATGGGGCACAAGGGCTTAAGAGTAAATGCAGATAAAAGAAAAGTGATGGTATCTAGTGCTGGGGGCAATACTGTCAAAGAAGAGGAAGAGTGGCCATATGCGATCTGCCACAGGGGCGTGCAGTATTTGTGATAAGTTTTTGCATAAGAAATGTAGTGGTATTAAAGGTAGACTGCGAGATAATGCTGATTTCAAGTGTGCAGCATGTCGGGGAAAGCATGTGGAGATTGCCAGGTGTGAAAGGATTGAACTTACTGGTGAGTCTCCTGAACTTACTGGTGAGTTTCTTGAGTGTGTGGAAGAGTTTTTTTATTTGGGAGACATGTTATGTACTGAATATGGGGCTGGAGCTAGCTCTGTGGCTGGAGTATGGAGTGGTTGGAAGAAGCTCAGTGACCTGTTGCCTCTCCTGACATTGTGAGGGCTCTTCCTCTATGCTTAGGGATCTTTGTATGAGGCATGTGTTAGGAATATAATGCTGTATGGTAGTGAAACCTGGGCAGTAAAGGAAGAGGATATTTGCAGGCTTAAAGGTACAGAAATGGCAATGATTAGGTGGATGTGCAGTGCGTCCTGAATGCAAGGCCTGGGGAGGCAAGGTCTACGATGGAAGAGTTGATAGGAAGGATGGGACTGGAGTGTATTGGTATTGTGATGAGGAGAGGTAGACTGAGATGTTCTGGGCATGCGTTGAGGATGGGGGATGATAACTGGGTGCAGAAAGTGAGAAGTGTTGAGGTTGGGGGCAGGGTAGCGAGAGGCAGACCAAAAAAGACCTGGGACGAGATCATTGACTCTGACCTCTGGGATAGGGGACTTAATAAGGAAGCTGCCAGAGATCAAGCAGCATGGACAGCCGCCATTAGGTGACTAAGGCCGACGTATGAAAGCACGTTAGAGCCTTCAAAAACGAAACGAAATGGACTGGCAAAATTTATTCTTACAAAAATCTTAATCACACGCACATAAATGAATGGAAGTGACAAGGCAGTTGACATGTGCAGACCATCATGAGATATAAGAAAAATATCAGATGACTGGAAAAAGGCAATAATAGTTCTTTGCCAGTAACCAATTTATAACCACTGATCGCTTTTGAGTATTGGGTACCATCTCATCCTCTCATGCTATCAAGACTCCCATCTTTAAACTCATTTAAATACACTAAACATTACCATTTTCACTACTCTAGTTATATGAGGAACAAGTCTGCATATTGCTTCATTTTTAAATTTGATTCTGACACACAGCTGCACTTTACCTTGGGTGTATTCTGCTGTGCCATCCAGGGGATCTACCCATACCACCACCTGAAAAGCATGAAAGGGTAACTGTCATCACTAAAATCAACCACATTCTACAGGTACTCATAATTTACAACATGCCACTGTACTGTACTTCACCCCTTGAATTCAGTGATCCAGTGATGTATGGTATTATTTTTATAAATTCCTGCTACCTCAAGACAACTTTGTGACACACTCTGACTGAATTACTCACTAGTATGGCACGGTATTAACATTATGCTACAGTATTGCAGTTGAAGAAAGTGTAATAACTGCCAAGGTACAGTAAGTTCTCACTTCATTCAAAGTAAACTGCAGCAAGTATGCCTATTACAACTCCACTGAAATTTTCAAAGATGATTTACCAGTTTCAGTTGATTTACATTACCAACAAGAGATGGTTCCAGTACAATATTTCTGAACACATCCATGACTTTCAATCAAGACAAAATGCATACACAGAAATGTCCATCCATCCATCCATCCATCATCCAATCCTACACTGTCCCCCGAGGAGCGTAGAAGCCCGGGGCTGGGCAAGTTGGTCCTGACATTTAAGATAAGAGTGACCAGCCTCACTCATCCCTGAGTGGTATTACGTAAGCAATAACCCCAAACACCCCTTGGATATAAGGTAAACCTTCATCAGCTCAATCTGACTGGAGCGCCACAACTACCCACTAAACCACCAGGCGCCATAATTTGGTTATATGGTCACCACCCAGCATAGTAAATGGTTTCCTGGTGTACAGGAAACCATTCGGCTTGTCACTCAGTGTAGAGTCACCCACAGGCAGATGGAACACGAAAGAATGAAGGAAAGAAAGATAAAAAGGGAGTGTAATGTCACCCGCAGCCAGAAAGACGAGGAAAGAATAAAGTAAAGAAAGACAGAAGAAGAAAGAAGGAAAGGAGGGTGGAGAGGAAAGGGCAGACACCCGAGAGCAGCACTACATTGAGTAGGTGGATGGTGAGCTCCCCCACCTACCACAACACAGAAATGTCAAGGCCAAAATAAATTCTACAGACCTCTTCTTCAGGCACGGATGCAAGGTGTGATGGGCAGGTGATGTGTAATGAACTGGCAGTTGATGGATCAAACACATGGCCTGAGGTGTCCTTGCATTCATCTTCTCCCTCTTCACCTGTCCAGGGAGGGGTTAAATTAACCATATCATCTCAATGCTGCATGGGAAGTAAGGTTGTCTCCTATTACTTAAATGATCTTTGCTTCACAATTTGAGGCTTGGATTTCTGCATGCCTCCAAAAATGGAGGTACCTAAAGAACTGGCTATTTTTATTTCTTTTACCTCTTAAGTCCGAATGGTACTATGTACACTACATAAACTCATCCGACAGTACCAAACTAATAAGCTGTCACCATTCTAAGGAGGGTAAGGGATATTAAAGTACAGTACTTTCAAACTCATGTCTGGACCGTCCCTCAAAAAATAATAAAAATCATCCAGTAACAGCCAGAATAAAGTAAAGTCATCATTACCCTGAACAGCCTGAGCTGAACTGGTTTCCAATCAGAAAAAGAATACAAAGAAGAGCTTCAGTGACATCATAACCTTAAAAGATGATATGAAGGCAATGTACTTATATTCCAAAGAAATTCCTTAAATTTTGGTGGCACCTTGGTCCCATAAGGGAACTTCTTAGCTTGGGACAAACTTGAATAAATAATCTTATGCATGCATTTAAATCATCTGCTCTCTGACTTATCACTCTTTCTTAAACTAAATGATTTGTTACTTCACAGATCTTATAAATATACTGCATATATATATATATATATATATATATATATATATATATATATATATACTGTATATATATATATCTATATAAATACTTTATTGTTACAACTTCATTATAAACACCTTTCAAACAGTGTACTGTACACTTTATACACCTTATTATTTACGATCTTACAAATTAAAGATGTTCACTTTGTCTGCATACTGTATTTTACCTATCACTCGTCACCTTCAGACAATCCTGATATACTGTATAACAATATAGTCCGGTCGATTTCTCGATTCTGGTAAAAGCGAATTCCGGTATACTGAAGTCCGTTATATCGAGGCTTTACTGTAATGCCACTCTGGGGAATGTGAATAGTCACCCTTGCCTTATATGTCAAAAATAAATACAGTACCGTACTCTAGTCTTGGGCTCTTACAATTTTGCTTGATGCAATTTACTTTCACAAAATGGGCAAAAGCTTCTACATTATATAAATCAAGTAAAATATATTGGGGAAAATCCAGTTGAAGTCGCAGGATTTCTGCAGCCCAATAAGTTTATGTACAAAACTGCCATTGAGCAAACATAACTATACTTATAAGCATGGTCAACAGTCTCTAGAAGTAAATGTAAATGGGTTTACCACCCAACTAAGCCTGAGGTAATAACTGACGACACAGCCAGTTCCTAAAACAGTGAAACCAATAAGGCTTAGTACCACCCACATGTCATGGTACTGTACTAAGGAAGACTCACCAATTATGGTAGCCTTGGGGAACTGCTTACTGAGTGAAGTGACAATACACCTCTGAGCTGCTCTGTCTGCCTCTGTCTGCAGGTCCTTTGCATGCTGGAAAAAAAGTTTTACATATATATATATATATATATATATATATATATACTGTGTATATATATATATATATATATATATATACTGTGTATATATATATATATATATATATATACGTATATATATATATATATATATATATATATATATATATATATATATATATATTATCTATATATACCTAGGCTGCTTCCCCCAAGGAAAGGGAGGTAGCCGAGACAGGATGACATACTCCCCATTTACTCATCCATTCAAACACACTCATTCGCATCTTAGCCCCAAAGGGGTGAACGGACAGATCCTCACCGCACCACACCACACAAGGGTGTGTCCACACATGGAAGGTACAGGCTGAAAGTGCGGCACTTGGCTGTAGAAGGCTGGCTGCTGGCAGGACAGTCGCAAGATGGCTACCGACAACAGAACATCACCTTGCACATGGCTTGTTGTTGTTGGCGCCTACTCCCATCCGGGAGCTCTTGTCCTTGACCCTTTAACTGCGGGCTTGATTTGCTTTTTCTTGTGGCACCCGCGGGCATATTTGCGCTCCGACAGACTCTCTAAAAATATTTGCCAAAAATCAGTTATTAGTCCTAGAATATTAAAATCACATATGCTTATGGCACATACCTTCAGCTTTCTCCTGGGGTGTTTGTTGAGCCTTTGTCAAGTACCGTAGAACTTGAAGAGACCTCTGAAGTTGGGTAACGAAGTCTCCACTTTACACTTCCCAACAACCCATAATATGATTACCACAGCCTGATATTATCACTAGAAACATCATTCTATGATTCTCAAATAGTTTGGAATCCATATTCAAAAAAAAAAAAAAACACTGTGAAAGCAATGAAAATTACGAGGGGGTATGACCTTCCCACTTGTGCTAGTTGGCCGCTGGTGTTGTCATTTATTATTCATAAAAACACTCACAGTTTATATTTCTATTACTATATAACACTTACATATATCTACAGCCTTTATCCATAAGTGTCCTTCAGTAATAGTAGTTTATTGTCACTGTAGGCATTCTATTTCTTTCAGTAAAATACGTAGCATTCACTTTCTCGTCCTGTATACTAGCACTGAGAGTGAATGTCACTTTCACCTTCACTCTCATAACTCATAGTATTCATACATGCTACAGTGAAACTTTCATTTTCATTACTCCAAGTATATATACTCGTATTCTTATAATACTACTCATTTACATTTCTATTTAGGTACGTTCTCTATTTTATTTACATTATTTACATTTCTATTTTATTTACACTGTGTTATGCACTGTCACCTGAAGTAACTTATAAAACTATTTTCCACTGTTCACTTATATTTATATTCATTGCTTTCACTTGCTGTTTACACATTATTTACAATTCCACTTGCACTGTTTTACTCAACAGAAAGATCGTAGTCACTCTCTTTCAATTGTCAGCCCTTTACCTCTTTCCACACGAGGTTTAGTAGGGGGTAAAGGTCACAGGGCCCTTTGCATGGGGCTAAAAAGCAGGGGGAAGTTAGCAAGAGCAAACAGACGTACCTTCACCTTCAAAGGTGACAGTGAACTGATAGGGGTGGGCCGGGGTGGCCTACCTAGGGAAATGCATTACTGCCAACATCAGCCTCTTGACAGCTGCTAATATATACCAGTGAAATGATTGGCTGGAAATCTAGATAATACATTATAAATTAGGTAGTTCCAGGTGAATGTAAATATCACTTAGGCTTCTCCCTTCCCTCCTTATATATATTTTTAGTACGAGAATAGATCATACGGCACATTTCAAGGGGAAATAAATAGCGAAAATTAGCGAACGAGCGCACGTGAGGTGTTGTCAGGTGATAATTAGCCAATTCCAGGTGTATGGCACTCTCACTTACCTTATTTCTTTTTGGTATATATTATTTGGTATAAGAATAGGGCATAGAGCTAATTTTAATGGATGAAATCAGTGGAAAATTCCAGGAAAGATTTACTTAGCGTAGCATGGCCGGGCAGGCGAGACAAGAGGGTAATGGAGGGAAGGTAGGGAGGGGAGTCAAGAACGGGGAGAAATGGCTAAATTGTCAACAATGGATGGGAGTATAGATGAGATTAGGAGTGCTGACTAGTGTTGGACATTGGCAGTACTGATAGATGATACAAGCTACCACTTGAAAGACCTGGGGAATTCAAAATAACACAGAATCGCAAAAGTGACGCCCCACGGTATGATCCCTTGTTCCCAAGCGTCACGAAAGTGACGCCCTGCGGTTAAGGGGTTAAACAACATGACTTTTTTTTTTCTCTCTCAGTATCTATTGTTCATTTCTATGTTGCTCCCTATATTCATAATTACTGTACTTCTCTTCGTTTCAGTATTCTGCCTACTGTATTTGCTATCACCTGTAATTCATTTTGTTTTAGTATTTCTATTATTGATTCTTTTCCCTTAATTTCTCTTGTTATATCTTTGAGTTATTAAAGTACTGTATTGATTAGTTAATAATACTGCAAGTATATTTATAAAATGATGGGGAATAGTCCAGGGTGCGTATTGTCCTGACGGGAAATCGTCAGTGTTTTGACGGGGAATTGACTTGACGGGGAATTGTCTCAGAACCTTATCATCTTGTGCTCCATATATGAATAAATGATGTTGATTTTCATTCTCTTCTTGACACGTCACATACGACATTAGGTTAGGCTCATACTATTTCATATAATTTTCCTTCACTTCTAGCATTTTGGTTCGCATCAAAAATATTATCTTTGTTTGTTCTGGTTGGAGTCTGGCCCTGAGAGCATCAAAATGCACGACTTTGCATCGAAACGTGAGGTAGGCAGACCACTCCAAAATGCATTGAAATTTGATTCATCGAATTCTAAACTGTCAAAATTCGAGAAACCACTGTATATATACAGTATATATATATATATTCTATCTATCTATCTATTCTATAGCCCGACGCCCTAATCCCGCAAAGGGTGGCCGCAGACAAAACGCCTCCAAGTCACTCTGTCACCCACCATTTGACTCCCCTCCCCCCAACTCACCCCCCCTCCCTCATATACCTCTCAATTCCATCCCTCCACCTCATCCTCGGTCTACCCCTCCCTCTCCCTCCCTCCACCTCACCTACATACACCCTCTTAGTCAGTCTTTCATTCTCCATCCTCTCCACATGTCCAAACCACCTCAGTGTATTTCTCCTAATCTTTTCAACCACATCCACATCTACCCCACAACGTTCCTTCACTTCTTCATTCGTCAACCTGTCCCTCCACGTCACTCCACATGCTCCTCTCAAGTAACTCATTTCCATCATACAATCCTATGCCGTCCCAAGAGTAGCACAGGAGCGCGAGGCTAGACAAGTTGGTCCTGACATTTAAGGTGAGAATGACCAGCCTAACTCTTCCCTGAGTGGCATTACCTGAGCAATAAACCCTAACCACTCCTTGGATATAAACTTATACAGGCTCAATCTGATTGGAGTGCCTTCATTTTCCACTAAACCACCAGACACCATAATTTGGTTACCGGTATATGGTTACCACCCAGCGTAGTAAATGGTTTCCTGATGTACAGGAAACCATTTTGCTGGTCACACAGTGTAGAGTCATCCATAAGCAGAAGGAAGAGGAAAGAGTGAAGGAAAGAAAGAAATGTGAGTGTAAAGTCACCTGTGGGCAGAAGGAGGAGAAAAGAATGCAGAAAAGAAAGACAGAAGAGAAAGTGAGGAAAAGAGGAAAGGGCAGACACCCACAGCAGCACTACATCAAGTGAGTGGATGATGAGTGCCCCCAGAGATATGTATAATTTATATACATATATATATATATATATATTTATATAATATATATATAGAGAGAGAGAGAGAGAGAGAGATATCTGTACCGGTACCGTACTGTAAGTAATTATTCGGATGTTCTGTACTTCACTCTACTAATATCATTTTATGTTTCCCAATGTTATTTTGGTCCAGTGATCAAGGAAAAAATATAATTTGATTGTGGAATATATGTTCATGTTTGATATTTATACTGAATTCTAGGTTAGTTAAGTTAGGTTCGGGTGACCTGAATATTGTACATACAAATAACCTAACGAAACCTTGAAAGCCACCAATTCCTCTTATAAATAATAGGTACTGTGAAATACGTAGAAAATAAAGAACGGAAATTGTTGTACAGTACTATTTATTATTCAGTACAGCTTGGGTCTGCTCAGCTCTGTGCCTACCACCACGCAAATTTTGGCAAGAAATAGAGCTCAGTTTAAATATCAACCAAAAATATAAACTGCACAACCAAATTAGATTTCTTCTTGATCACTTGACCATGATAACACTGGGAAAAATACAACAAAATCAGTAGAGTGAAGTACAGGACAACCGAACAATATTCCAAAGCTATACTATTGTACTGTACGCTATTATACAATGCTTAAATACCTCTTTTTCAACAATTCCCAATTCTCCGTGCCTCATGATTTCTCGAATTATTTTACCAGCTTGGTTGGCAATGGATACAGAGCAGGAAAGCATTCTTGATATTAATGGAGTACTCTGTGATGCAACAGACATTTTGTTGGTTGTCCTTTCACTCACTGCCTGTAAAAACAAATGCACTGTTATTCTGTTGCCTGTACTAAACAAACTTTTTTGGCAATGATGCAATCTATTACTACCGGTATATAAATGTTAGTGTGCAATAGGTGAATACTGTGGTGAAGACACTGCAGCTTCCATACTTAACCCACAAAGGAAATTTTGGTAAAATTACAGTTTCAGCCAAAAACAAATTACAAGATTTTGATTTTTTTTTTTTTTTTTTGACAATTCTACGATCTATGGCACTTTCGCTGCAAACTGTGATTTTACTCGTGAAGATAAACTAACCTAACCTAACCTTCAAGAGTAAAATAAAAATAATTTGCAAATAAAATGCCATAGAAGTGTCTCAGAACTGTCTACACTACCAAAAAAATAGATAAAACTCCTGTAACTGTGTTTTTTTGGCTGAAACTATAATAATAATGGTACTGTATTTCCTTTATTGCCGTTTCCTATTTTTGGTGTTTTTTTTGTTCCACTTCATAGTTTTTTAGTTCAATTGAGTGTTTTGTGGCCTCATTTGTTGTGCAATGAATAACAACCATAATATGACTACGACAATCTGATCGGAAATATTAGCAATGGTGGATAGGACTGGCCTAATCTATGTGTTTAACTAAACCTAACCTAACCTAGCTTAACTGTACCTAATAATTTAATCTACCCTACCCTACCCTACCCTACCCTAACCTAACTTAACCCAACCCAACCTAACCTAACCTAACCTAACCCAGCATCCAGTTGGGAAGTTGGGAAACGAAATCCATCTTTCAGTACACTGAGCAAGATTCGGTAATATTCATTTGCACACACACACACAGGCATACACTATATGATAGCACAAATCCACTGGGTATGGTAATATGATAGCACAAACCACTGAGTATTGTAAGACTGCCCGCTAGAGAAACGGCAATAAAGGAATAAAAACCATTTTAATTTGTCGGTTAACTAAACAATAGCGTACTACATTTCTTACGGAAAACAGGCGACGCCTGATTATGATCTACACAGGAAACTTCGGGGTATAGTCTAAATTCTAATGATAGCTCTTGATAACAAAATCTCTATCACCGTGACTCTTCAAAGTTTCTCCTGTCTAATAAGTTCGTATATCATTTGCAAACATGCAGAATACATAAACATGCTATGCATAAGCATATAATACAGCGAATAAGCAATGATTAATTACATTTTCACGAATGCATCATATATAAAAGTTGACATGACAATGGACATTATAATTACGGCAGCTTCAACTCAGGTTCAACCATTGGTCACGGTGCTTGAATATTCAATGCAAACTAGGATGTTAATAGTTTTAAACACCAGCATATTTCGTAGGCAGTTTATATTATTGATCCTTTTTTTTTTTTTTTTTTTTTTACAAAACAGCTGATCCCTCGAAAGCTACGCCCACTCAGTTTTCAGCCAATAGCAAGCGAGCAATTTCTTAATGTGTTATTGTGTTGCCACTTCAGTACAGGAAGTCAACAACAGCAGCTGAACACTGTGCTGGTGGACGGTACCGACCTAAAGTCTCCTATCATTTTTTAGGGTAGGGAGTAAAATCATTTGCATCGTGGATGCCCTTAGCATGCCTTCATTGCAGCAAGAAAATGCGCCCCGTCAGCACTTGGGCAAGTTAGAAACTAAGGAACTGGTCCTGTTGTAAATTTACTTTTGCAGCTGACTACGAAATGTTATCAGACGAATTGGTTGTGAAGATAAAACAGGGTGACCAAGTAACCAGGAGCAGTTGAATGACAACGCAAGTAAGAGGCCTGATGCAAGACATGACGAAAATTATAATTGTCCACTTGTTGCTGTACGGTTCCATTCTTGTCAGTTCGTCACCAGAACATCCTTTAGGTACAGGTAAGTGACTTCGAGTTAACACTACTACTAGCCCCCAGTGAAATACAGTACTGTATATGAAACATTTTTTTATTTTTTTTTATTTTTTTTTTGGGGGGGGAATCAGCTTTTAATAATGATAGAAAGGGAAGAGGATTAATTATATACAAACCAAGTAAAGTAGAAATACTGCAGAAACCAATAAAACATCCTGATTTATTACAGGTAGAGGCAACCTTGAGAGGATTTAAATTTATCACTGACTTAGTTTATATGTATGTTAATGACAATGAAAGGAATATGGAAACAGAGAAAGAGGTAGTAATAACAAGTAGAATAAGACAAGAGTTACACCCTTTCTACCACACTATTTAATCTGATCACATATGCTATGTGGTACTTACTAAATAACAGCAAATTAGGATTTAGAGATGACAATTTTCATGTACAGTACACTCTACCTTGCTGACGATGGCCTGTGTTTAGCTCAGTCAGTAGAAGAGGCAGAAAGGGGAATTCAAGTTTTGGAAAGTGTGGTTAGAAAGTATGGATTAGAAATACCAGTAAGAGCAGTGTAATAATTTTTAACATGAAAAATAAACCTGAAGAGGTAGCAGGAATATCAGTTACAGATAAATTACAATACTTAGGAGTAACATAATAAAGATTGCTTTAAATTACATAAAACCAACATGATAAACAAAGCTAGGAACTTAGCAGATCAAATGTCATCAGTTATTGCAGTGCTGTAATAGATTATTAATAGGTGACACCATCATCCACTCACTTGATGTAGTGCTGCCTACTTCGTCCTTAGCCTTTATCATTTTTTTTTTTTTTTTTCTGTGCCTGTCCTCCTCTCTTCCTATTTCTCCCATCTTTCCTGTCACTTCTTATTGCTTTTCTTTCCTTTACAGGTGGCTTTACATTGAGTGACAAACCTAATGGTTTCCTGTAAGCCAAGAAACCATTTACAGTGCTGGTTGGTAACCATATAACCAAACCATACGTGTTCCCTACGTGTCAGCAAGTGGGTTGGTGGAGGGTTAGTGCCCCTCCCCGTAAAACAAATAGGCTAACTCAAAGACAAATGGCCACCCCTTATGGGATTATGGTGTCTGGCAATAGATAGATAGATAGACTTACTGGAAAATTGTAGCAATGCCCTCTATTCTGCATGGAACGGATGTAATAGACTTTAACAAAACTGAAACAAACTCTTTACAAAGAATAGAGAATAAAGTATATAGACTGATTCTGAGAGCCCCCAACCACGCACCAGTATGTGTCCTGAGAGAAGTAGGAGCGACAGCAATGGAGGCAAAACTCAAGAAAACCAAGATGACTTTCATCAACTACCTGCTGAACAAAGAAGCTACACTAGTTGGGAGAGTCTTTCAAGAATTAAAACAAAATTTCAAGGAAGATAAGTGGATAGCAGAAATTAAGAAGACAACAGAAGAGACAGGATTGAATAAATGTAATATGAAGACAATGAACAGAGACAGTATAAAGAAAGTAGTGCGTGACTGGAACAGTAAAAATTGGTGGACTGAACCACAAAGTAAAAGCAGTGTAGTGCAGTACAAAGAAAATAAGAGAGAGATTAGGGAAGAAAAATTTTATGACAATCATCCTGCATCAGTGGCTTTCTTCAGATGTCACAGTACCGTACCGGTAATATAATGGCCGTAACCATTTACAACGCTGGGTGGTAACCATATAACCAAACCATACATGCTCCCTACATGTCAACAAGTGGGTTGGTGAAGGGTTGGTGCCCCTCCCAGTAAAACAATTAACTCAAAGACAAATGGCCACCCTTTACGGGATTATGGCATCTGGCAATAGATAGATAGGTAGAAATGATAGAAATAGATTCAATAATGGTGACATAAAATGCTCAGAATGCGATAATGAAATAGAAAATCTAGAACATTTTATATTATTCTGCCCTGCTTACAGTGAAATAAAAAACAGGAATTAAATATTTGCCCATCCATGTGAAGAAAATATATTGAGTGACTTACAACTGTGTATGGAAATGAAGACAAAAGAGAACACACAAAGTTGATAATATATGATATGTATAAAAAGAGAGAAAAACTGAAAAATGAAAGAGAGAAAAGAGCTGTCACAAAGAAAATTAAAGACACAATAAAGGAGGGGCTGTAGCTAAGGTATTCCCTCCGAATAAGCACCGAACCAAACTGGCAATATTACCTAGGTCACTGCTCCTCTGGACTGTCTGCGTGCATCCCACCACCACTATGGCGGGCGCATAGCACACCCATCTAGCAACAAATTCTCACTTCTTTTCTGTCCATCTTTCTAATTCAAGAGTTAACCGTTACTCTCAGTCCTTCATGCATGCAACAGGCCAACATTGGAACTGTTGCCCTCTGTATTTCCAACTGCCTTTGATCTCCAGTTATGGAAACACATCGTGTCCAGACATCTCAAAATGAACGAATCTTGAATTTGGCTCTCTGCTATCTTGTTTTGGGAAACAATCTTGTGGGCTCCTGACTTTTGGTTCCCTTCTTGTATTAAAAAAAAAAAAAATAGTATCATACCCCTGTAACATGGTTGTAGTTCCTTCAAGGATTTGCCCACATTTAAAGTTGATTGATGGATGTTTTACCACACTGGTGCAGGTCTTCCAAATTTCCTTATGGAATGGACCCTTCACAGGATATTTGTTACCGTAACGGTATGTTTCATAGATTTTTTTTTCTGTGCAAAGAAGAAGGAACCAAAGACCAGAAGCGTGCAAGATTGTTCCCTCCAGGAAAAAATGAAACCAAAATAACAGAGAGTCAGATTCAAGATACCACTGTATGTTCATTTTGAGATGCATGACACACTGCAGTTAAGCCCACCAAACTTTTGTCATCTATAACAAACGTTGTCTATATAGTGGGGCACAATGAGTTGCAGTATAGTACATGTGTTTCATACCCATTTTTCTCCAGCCTGGCCTGAAATTCCCCTTTCCCCATCATGATGGCCAACATGTAATAACAGTCTATAGTAATACCGGTACTGTACCATTACTATTCATGAAGTGCCACGACAAAGATGTGAAGTAAGCTGCAAAATGGCGAAATTATGGGCCAAGTTAGAGTAAAATGGGTATACAGTAGTTTACATCAAGGCTATTCAACTGGCAGCCCGTGGGCCAAATCCGACCCTTGAGTCATTTTTGTTTGGCCCTTTGACCGACACAGAAGAATTAAAATAAATACACAAGCTTAAAACAGAAAGTTCTGCATTTTTCTTTTTATTCATGTACAATATAAACCCGGTAGCGTAAAATGTAAATGCAAATCTATCTATCTATCTATCTATTGCCAGATGCCATAATCCCGTACGGGGTGGCCATTTGACTATTGAGTTATTTGTTTTACAGGGAGGGCACTAACCTTCCACCAACCCACTTGACACGTAGGGAGCACATATGGTTTGGTTATATGGTTACCACCCAGTGCTGTAAATAATTTCTTGGTTTACAGGAAACCATTTGGCTTATCACTCAATGTAAAGCCACCTATAACAGAAAGAAAAGCAATAAGTAGTGACAGGAAAGCTGGGAGAAATAGGAAGAGAGGAGGGCAGGCACAGAAAAAGAATGATAAAGGCTAAGGAAGAAGTAGGCTGCACTACATCAAGTGAGTGAATGATGGTCGCCACCACCTACCAAATTACTCATTTCTTTCTGTGTATAAGTGTTTAGATAGAGGGAAAAAAGGCAGGTCAAATAGCTAATGTGTGGCCCTTTTGTTAATCTGAGTTTCATAATGTGGCCTTACTCCCAGAGTAGCTGAACAACCTTGGTTTACATTTTTATTACTCATTTATTTTCAAACATGCATGAAATCCCACCCTGGGGGGAGGTGGGGAATCTTCGGATATGATGGACTGTCAACCTTCATGGACCTGGCATTCCCCCAATTAGTCCATTGTATCAACAATCTACGGTATTGTATTTTGTCATATCAGAGGAAAATTATTCTGTAGTAATTCAGCTGGAAATGTTTACTGGTAGCTATGTCAAATGTTAGTCACTAGTAAGAATATAATGGGAAACCATTGACAGAAAGAATTCCCTCTTCCCCCCACTGGATGTCATATCCAGAGTAGCATATATATACCCAAACAACATCCAGGATAGGATATTGAAGCATTAACTTAACTTTACCCCACATTATCTAACATAAGTCTTAAGCAGTCCATACCACACCTCACCAAAACGAAACCAATATTATTACCTACCAGTTTACTATGAAGATCTGGCAGGAGGTTGATGTTTGCCCTGTTCATGGTGAGACTGAACTGAAATGAAAAAACACAGTATTGAATTGGGATGGAGAAGTGCTGGTATATAGCTACATGAGGGATGGCTTAAGTTTGGAAGAGGTCAGCCTGATGGCGAAGGACAAGGTGGCATGGAAACAGTTTGTTTATAGCCATCCCTTCGAATATTATGGCATCTTGTTATAGATAGATAGACAGATAGGCTGACAGAATTAAACTATTAACATTGTATCCTCCTGTCTGACCCTCTAGGAACTTTTTGGCAGATAACTGACATTCACTGGGATCAACAGTACAGCGTAGATGGCGACCCAGCCCATATGTGTCACAAGAAATACACCCTCACTCACCAAAACAGTGAGTTTGGCAACTATGCGTGTGACTCCCCATGGCCACTGGTCAAGAGTGCCATACAGACAATGGTCAAGATAAATAACAGACCAGATTTTATTTTATGGACAGGGTGAGTAAAGTAGGAATGGGTACTGTAAGGCTTTCCACATTAGCTACAAGTAAGAGATGTGTTGCAGTATTTCACTGCTTATTCCATACAGCTGGCACATTACTGTAAATTGGAGGAAAGTGGCAAATTATCTTTACAGATAGCACTGGGACTTTATTAACCCATTAACTGCTCATGGTGGTTTTTAGGAGGTATCTGTGGTGCGCAGACATAGGGGTAAAAGTAAAATTTCCCAAAGGCCAAATTTTGTCTTAGGAATTGAGAGAACACATGCCAAAGTATATAGTAACAAAATATTAGCTCAGTGTTTACCTTGTTAAAGCCATGGATGAACATTGAATTGTCTGATTCCCTATTGGAATGTATGGTTTTCGTTTTCTTTTTCGGTTTCGGTTTCAGTTCTGAAGGCTCAGACATGCTTGTATGGGTCGGCCTTGTTCTCCATGGCACTATATTCAAAATTCACCTGCGCAGCCAGGTTGTATTGAGCAGTCGCACTCGGAACAGCCCAGGCTGTATAGAGCAGTTAACGGGTTAAGCAGTTTTTCTCTGATTTACTGTGCACTGAAAAAAATAAAAATTGGCCACAGCATTAATGATGATGAATAGCTGCACAGTACAGTATAGCTGTTGTGTACAGGGGTGCACCCAGGGGGGGGCCCAGAGCCTCCCCCTTAGGTCTCTGGGTCCTTAAAAAATTTATATATATTTATTTCGATAGCAGCAGTACATGAAAAATTGGCAAGTACAAACAAAGAGTAACACATGATCCAGCAGCTACCTGACTCTAAACCTGCATGTGACCTCCCCATGATTATCTGATTACCTGACCTCACCTTACTACGGGTCCCCCCTTAGAAAATTTCTGGGTGCGCCCCTGGTTGTGTACAGTAGTGCAGGTATGACATTGCAGTATTTAAGTAAAGTACAAGATTCTAATAATGAACTGGTGTAGGAAGGAACAAATACTATGCATACCGGTAAATAATTTAGTATATACAGTATATCGGTACACAGTATACCGCATATCAGTTCAGTGTTTACCACCTGATGAGACACGAACATCAAATCTGACAGGGCATGCAGAGTCAACGTTGTGCACTCAGATAACACTGACACTACTCTGTAACATTTGGAATATTTTGTTGCCATTCATTAATCAAAGATTAAGTTACAGATCCAAACTGCAATAACTATTAATAAAAAAAAAGTACCATTACATAAATATGTACGTTTATTTACCAGCCACACTGTGCTGTACATGGTAGCTTATACTGTATTGTACTAGTCAAATTGGTGATTTTTGTGCAGTCTGTTAGGTAGCCTAGTGGGAAAAATATATATATATATATATATATATTTTGAGTTCAGCATTCCAGTTCTTATAGGTATAATTTGTCTATTACAGCGATAATGTCCCACATACCGATGACCCTGAGCCAGATTTCTCAGTAATATTCTCCACGATTACCAATATCACAGGGGAGTTGAGAACTGCATTCGTAGAAACTGTCCCCATACTGCCTGTCTTAGGCAACCATGATGCTTATCCTAAGGTGAGTTTTGTAACTGTGAGTACAGTGTGTGGTATTACAATGCCTTTTTTTTTTAACACAGATAAGTCTGTGCAAATTACATGTCAAAATTATCTACTTACCACACTTTCTGCCTTGAAATTTGGTTGTATACTTCATTTAATTCCAGACACCAAGTGCAGTTCCATCTGCTCCTATACTTCTCCATCAGTTACCTAAGTGCAGGGATCCAGATTGCTCACTGTGTATCACAGCTTCCACCATCAGCCTCTTTTCTAGAATCCATTCACAGATCTTCATGTCTTAAGGTTGAGGAGTTAGCTAAAGAAGTAATAAGAGATCATTCAGTTTGGAGAGCTGTCAAAAGGTGAACCACAGCCTACATGTGCAAGCATGGTTGATGTTTATTTTAGATTTCTGTGTTCATTTGTTATCTGAATTGTTCTGAAGTTAATTTTGATAGGGATGTTGTGTTCTTAACAAGCTATGTTATATTTCAGGACTTTTACCCTGTAGCAGGAGAAGAGTTTTATGGTCAGTACTTAACTAAGGGAAGCTGGTCCACTGTGTTGTCAGAAAGTGCTCAAGAGGAGTTTAAAGTAGGAGGATACTATGGATATGACCTCCCATCTAACATTACTGTGAGTGTAATAATTTCTGTAAGCTAGCATTTCTCTTGACTGTGTAATATCTGTATACTGTACATGGGCATAAATGTTGTAATTATGAAGCTTTATCTTTTACAGTTTCCAATTTTCCACATTTATCTGTTTTTCTTGCGCATCTCTCCAGACCAGCAGATACATTGGTCCCTCCTTGGAACTTTCTCTAAGTGGGATGGCTTAACATGAGTCTCCATGCTGCTTTTTCAGAACACATTAGTATTCTTTCAACCAATCTTCTTTCATGCTGACTCTCAGATGTATGAATTGTTCAGCTTTCTTTCTCCGCTCTCTCAATATGGAGGCACCATTGGAAATGGCTTCAAGTTGTTTACACCAGACAGACATTAGAAGTGGTGAAAGGGAGATATCATCCTAGATTCGGAGAGATAAGGAGTGGCTGCATTGACAGGGTGGATAGACAAGGATTGTGGAAGGTATTAGGAATATATGGAGTAAATGGGAAGTTGTCGAATGCCGTGAAGAGTATCTCCTAAGGCTGCAGTGCATGTGGACAATGAACTGAGTGAATTTTTCTATTTGAAGGTTGAATTGAAACAGGGATGTGCCATGTCTCCATGGTTGTTCAGTCTGTATATGGATGGGGTTACAAAAGAGGTACAAGGTAGAGCAGTGGATGTTGGAGCAGCCCTAATGAGAGAGGACAGTGGGTGGAAACTCCCTGTACAGTTGTTTGCAGGTGATACTGTGTTGTTAAGACGAAGGGGAGCTGCAAGGCTTGGTGAATGAGTTTGGGAGATTATGTAAGAAATGGAATCTAAAGATGAATACAGGGAAGAGTAAAGTTATGCATGGTAGGTGGGGGAGCTCACCATCCACTCACCCAATGTAGTGCTGCACTTGGGTGTCTGCCCATTCCTCTCCTCCATCCTTCTTTCCTTCCATCCTCTTCTGTCTTTCTTTCCTTCATTCTTTCCTCATCCTTCTGCCTCCAGGTGACTCTACACTCCCTCTTTTGTCTTTCTTTCCTTCATTTTTTTCTCTTCCTTCTGCCTCTGGGTGACTTTACACTGAGTGACTAGCCAAATGGTTTTCCTGTACACCAGGAAACCATTTAATGTGCTGGGTGGTAACCATATAACCAAAATTTGGCACCTGGTGGTTTAGTGGGTAATTGCAGAGCGCCAATCGGATTGAGCCAGTGAAAGTTTATATCCAAGGGATGGTTGGGGTTTATCGCTCACGTAATGCGACTTGAGGTTGAGTGAGGCTGGTCACTCTCATTTTAAATGTCAGGACCAACTTGCCTAGTCCCGGGCTCCTACACTTGGCATGGGGCAACATAGGACTGGATGATGAAGGAATGAATGTAAAGTTATGGTCTTCGGGAGAAATGAAGTTGTTGAATGTACAGTGAGGTTGGATGAGGAGGAAATGGAAAATGTGTGTGCATTTAAGTAGGCTACTTGGGTAGTGTGATGAGTAAGGATGGAAGTTTAGAGGGTGAAGTGATTTAAAAAATACAACAAGGAAGAAAGGTTGCTGGTTCTTTGACAGCAGTGATAAGAAATAGGGAAGTGAGCATGGAAGTGAAAAAGTTACTGCATGACAGTATTGTGATACCAACTCTAACGTATGGAAGTGAAACGTGGACCTTGTTGGAGGGACGCAAGTCAAGAGTGAGAGCAGTGGCAATGAATTGAGAGGAGCTTGTGGCATCACATGGAGAGACAGATTGACAAATGAGGAAGTGAAGGAGTGTTGTGGGGTGAATGGGATGTGATAGGAAGCATTAGGAGAAACACATTGAGGTGGTTTGGCCATGTGGAGAGGATGGAGAGCAAGAGGCTGACAAGGAGAGTGTATATGAGTGAGGTGGAGGGGAGGCCAAGGATGAGATGGAGGGATGGAGTGGAAAGGTATATGAGAGAGGAGGGTGTGAGCTGGGAGCAGGGCAGTGAAATGGTGGAGTACAGGGTGCCATGGAGGTGATTTGTTTGTGGTCACCCCATATGGGATTAAGGCAACTGGCAATAGATAGATAGATTAATTATGTAGGACAGTGATGCAGTATTTCCAAATTTCCAGTTGGAATGAAATGATGACAGGATCCATTATCATTTATTATAGATTAGCATATATAGTGGACTTTCTTTAAATGTTGTTTTTTAAAAATGTTCGTAAACAGGAGGCTCCATTTTTGTATGTGATAACTGTGCATATCTTATATGGTACTGAATATGAAGTTATATTAAATTTAATTGCTGAGCACCATTTTACTAACGTGTATCATATTTTAATGGATGTCTCTTGTATGATGCATATAAAGATTTCTTTATGATCACACCTACCTTCGTCATGGCATGGTTTTGTGACGATTGCGCCATGATTAACAAACGCTTTTAATGCACAATACTGTTTTGGCGTGAGTTTAATGCAGTGCACATTTTATCTTGCATGCTATTAGGTAGGTTATAATCATTGGACCTGGGGGCAAAGTCCCCCAGTTAGGTTTCTACTGCTAATTGGGGGGGGCAGGGGGCAAAGCCCCCCTAGTTAGGTGACACGCTTTTCTAGATAGGTATCCACCTAAATGTCAATCAGTCAATCAATCATTTCCTGTGGCACCCCATGGGATGCATAGGGTCTCAATGAACTCTCTCCACCAATATTTGTCTCTTGCCATCTCCTTCAGGTCCCACCAACACTCCTCTCCTGCTACTTTTTTCATTGTCCTCAACCAGGTTTCCCTCGGCCTACCTTGACCTCTTCTTCCTCTAGCAATCCACTCTGGCACATCCTGTATTAAACAACCTTCTTTTCTGTATATGTGCCCCAGCCACTTCCGGCGAGACAGTCTCACATATTCATTAACTGGTTCCACTCTCTTAATATCCCTTACTCTTTCATTTGTAACTCTGTCTTGCCACTTTACCCCAAGAATCCTTCTCAGTATTTTATTCTCAAATCCTAATACTTTCTGATCTGTTGCAATTGTACTGTACCATGACTCATGCCCGTAAATTAAAATGGGTCTAACCATGGACTTGTAAATTTTCACTTTAGTATGTACCGAAAGCATATTATTATTCCAAACAGATTTCAACATTCCAACAGCACGCCAAGCCTGTCTGATCCTCTCCTCAGTTTCATTGTTTAATGATCCATTAGATGATACAATCGTTCCCAGGTATTTAAAGTTTTCTACATTCTTCACCACATTATTCCCAATTACACAATCGATTTGGTTCTCCACGTTCATATTAATAATTTCAGTCTTTCCACAATTTATTACCAATCCCACTTTTTCTCCTTCCTCCACCAGACAATCGAGCACCCTCTGCATCTCGTAAATGTATGGTAATTAAATTGTGTACATACCGTATGAGTATGTTTGACGCACTGGCATGTTCAGTCAGCGGGATCAGCAGTAAACACACTGTTGAGGGTGTTGTTCAGGTGGCTTTATTTAACATTGCGGAGTAGTTATATTGGTATTTTGCCTGTTCCTTTTATTTCTTTGGTCGATTTAACGAACACCAATTAAGCAGAAGCCTGAGATAACATAATTATTTTTTTCTTGCATTTTTGCCCTATTAAAGGGAAAATGTGTTAAATTGGGCATAATTCTGTTAAGGATATTCCATACACAATAGTGTAACGCATTTCTGGGGGTATTAATTATGGGTTCAGACTGCTATGTGTAGCATTGAGAATGAGCATAGTTTGCCAGATTTGGGTTGCCTTCAAGGATTTAACAGAAAATAGCCCAAAATACCAGAAAAATTTCCTTTATATTCAGCCATGGTTACGGAACTTGATTTAGCGGAAAATTCCAGATAACGGAATGGGGATTGACTGAATTAAATTGACCATCCATTTCATCCTTCCATTGTCCAATCCTATGTCACTCCATAAGGAGCATAGGAACCTAGGCTACGCAAGTTGGTCCTAACATTTAGGGTGAGAGTAACCAGCCTCACTCATCCCTGAGTGGCATTATGTGAGCAATAAACCCCAACCACCACTTGGATATAAACCTACACAGGCCTAATCTGATTGGAACACCTTAATTACCTGCTAAACCACCAGCATAGTAATCATTTCCTAGTGTACAGGAAACCATTTGGCTTGTCACTCAGTGTAGAGTTGCCCTTAGGCAGAAGGAAGAAGAAAGAATGAAAGAAAGAAAGACAGAAGAGGAAATGTAAAGTCACCCATAGGCAGAAGAAAGAGGAGCAAATGAAGGAAAGAAGAACAGAAGAGGAAGGCTGGAAGAGAGGAAAAGGCAGACACTCAAAGCAGCACTACATCGAATGAGTGGATGATGAGTGCCTCCACCTACCACTACTAAAATTACTTTGGTTAAGAACGTTGGTTTTAAGAAAACAGCTTGAATACCTGCATCACCATCATTCATATTTACCCTTCTTGTCGCCAGTATAATGCCTTGTGAAACAGCCTGAGCTTTCCTTGGTCTTTAATATCACTTGTCTTGTTTTGAAAAAGAGTGCCTTGGGTTATCAGGCTAGTCTGTTTCCATGCATTGCCAGAATCTTTTGTGGTGTATATTGTATTTATGTGTATCGGCTTTTTCTTCTCTCTGTACTTTTTTATTTCTATGTTTGTCTGTGCCCCTGTTCCACCATAGGACTGTGCAACTTTGGTGAAGTGCCCCGTTCATTTCCAGGTGCTAGTGGTCAACACCAACTTGTACTACGCTTTCAATAAACTTGGAATAGGAGCAGCTGATCCCTGTGGGCAGTTTGCATGGCTAAAGAAGAAGCTGCAGCAGGCAAGAGACAGGCAGTCCAAGGTGAGCCAAAGCTAGTTGATATAGTTCATCATACAGTATTGTGCCATCATTTGCTATGAAGTAGAAGCACAGTTTTCTAAGTCTTGAATTAGTTATATAACACTTAGAAATTATCATTTGTAGATTGTGTACAGCACCAAAGCTTTAGTATTTCAAACATATACTTTTTGCTAAAGAAATGGCTGTTTCATTGTTGTCTTACACACAGTTTAATACAAGCTTAGTATGGTAATGGACTGGTAGATTAGCTCTTTTAAGTATAGGGCATCTTTCTGCTCAGACATGTTGAAGGTTGCAAGAGTAGATTCCAAGTACTGTCAGCTTACCTACAGTGCACTGTTCCACAGTGCTGAGTGCCTATAATGCAGTAGGCACTTTAGTCCTAAAATTATCACAGCATGGTTGTTTACCACAGTGTGGGATGTGGGCCAACATGGTCAAATATGGCATTATCTGTTACAGCCAGGGTGGATTGGTTTAAACTTATTTTTTTTTTTTTTTTCCAAATATAATAAACTCTGTGGTTTTGGGAGGCTCTGTTTTTTTTAATATCTGTCAGATTTTTTAACTTTGAATATGATTCAGGAAATTTCAGGATAATATAACATTATATTTATTGTTCATAATCATCATCATCCAGACCTCCTTTCCCACCCTAGGACAGGGTGAGGAGTAGCATTGTCCAGACAGGCAAAGTTTGCCCACTCCAATGGGCCACGCTTTCATTCACTCATCATTCAAGCCCTCGGAATCCTAGCTCTATCTGATATTCCACAAACTTTCACATTATGTAACTTCACATAAATGTATCCGATAGGGTCAATCCGAACATTATCATGTTAAAAAATAGTGCTAAATCCCTGATCATGCACTTCTCACAACATTTGTCCAGCTGTCCCGATCTCTTGTTAGTCCCCTAGCCTCACCGACTTCCATACCTCTCATCCCCACGCACTCGTTCACCAAATCTCTCCACCTTCTCCTTGGCCTACCTCGCCTCCTCCCTCTTTCAGATTTGCATAGATATACCTTTTTCACCACTCTATGGTTAGCCATTCCCTCCGCATGACCATACCATCTCAGTACACTCGTCTCGGTTCTGGTGTCCACAGACTTCCTCGCTCCGCATCTTTCAGGAATCACATTATTCCATATCCTATCCACTCTCTGTACCTCACATACATTCCTCAGCAGTTCCATCTCCACTGCTGTCACTCTTGACTTTTTGCTTTCATGCCACACCGTAGTCTCGCATCCATATGTTAAAATTTAACACTAACACTCCTTCATGTAAGCCTCGTGCAGCTGCAACACTCAAGCCTCAGTTTCATATGAAAGTCTTCATAGCACCAGCTACCTTCCTTCCTTGTGTCACTCTACTTTCCACTTCTTTTACACATTTTCTTTTGTTTTCTATCACTGTACCCAGGTATTTGAACTGTCCCACCATTTCCAGTCTCTCTCGATTCTCTGTAACTTCACACTGGGAGTCATCTTCTTCTCGATTACCACACTGTACTCTTTTCTGCATTTACTTTCAAGGCAGTACACTCACAGACATCAGCAAAACTCTACACTAGTCTACCAAGCTCTTGTCCGGTATTTGCAAATAGCATTGCATCATCAGCATACAACAAATTTGAGATATTCCATCCATCACCATTCATTACCATCGCCATCCCTCTCTCCATTACTCATGTTTTTACTTTTCTCATCACCCCATCTACTCGTATTTATATATATTGAACAACCATGGGGACATCACACAACCTTGTCACATGCGCACATTGATTGTGAACCCATTAACTTGGATGCCCATTTACCCTTACACATGCCTCACTACCATCCTTAAAACTCTTGACAGCAGCCATCTATACTGTACATGCATAGAACCTTCCACAATCATTCTTCCCCTACTTTGTCGTATGCTTTTTCCAGACCCATAAATGCCATAAACACCTTATAGTCCTTTTCACAAGCTGTCTCCGCAATGTCTCGCTGCAAATATTTAATCCACACATCCTCTGCCACTCCTAAAGCCACCCTGTTCATCACTCACTAGGACCTCTGATATATATCTTACTTTTTCTATAATGCTTCTTCCATATACAGTACCTTCCCTACAACACTCATTAAACTTTACAATAATTCATGCACTCACTTCGCTTACCTTTATTTTTGTACAGGGGCACAATCACAGCCTTTTTCCACTCTGCTGGCACAATTTCACTCATCCATGCCTTCTTACATATCTCCAAGAAGCACTTCATTCCACTTTCTTCACAACACTAATCATCTCTACATACACCTCATCAACCCCAGCTGTTTTCCCATTTTTCAGCTGCTTCATGGCATTCTTCACCTGTGCAAGTGATACGTTTCCTGGCACCCCATTCCTTCTCTGCACACCGCCAGAACCAATCATGTTTACAGCCACTGTGCTTTCTCTAGTCTCATTCATCAAGCTTTCAAAATATTCTTTCCAATTGGTCCTTATTCCATCCCCATTTCACGTTTCTTTCCACTGTCACTTCTACATTTCCGCACCTCATTCCAGAATATCTTTCTATTTCCAGAGTAGTTGGCATTCATTTTTCTTCCTAGATCATCATTTACCTCCTTTTTCCTCTTCACTAGTCTTTTACATGCTTCTTGCTCTCAGTATATTCAGTTCTTATATTAGTTGAACCCCCGTTCTGTAACTGTTCAAGCCACTTCTTCCTCTTTTCCTCCTCTGCAAGAATTTTTAGACAAAGGAAGGTTTTGTTAACATTTTAGGAAAGGGATGACTGATATTCTTATAACCATATTGTATTTTATTATTACAGATATTAAATGATCAAAACTGGGTACTGGTAATGGAAAATATTGCATTTTATCCAGCATCTATTTCTGAAAATGATGTAGCGCTATTAATTTCAGATTTACCAGTAGCTGTTGATACCCACTACTGTACTTCATGATCTAATTATGGAAAAAAGACATTTCTCAAAATTGGGGAAACACAACAAACTTTAAAACAAGACTATGTATGCCCATTATTTGCGCATGAATAATACAGTACGGTACTGTTTAGCTACGTATAGTTGATGAACTGGTGCAAGTCTTACAAACTTAATTGAAAATGCCAGAAATCATATACCAGTATTAATCTGTCTCCACAGAAAAAAATATACACAAAAATTAAGGAAAAAAATAGTATTCCTTGCCAAAAATAAGTAACTCAATCACTTTACTTCAGTATTCTCGATAATCTAAGTTAATCACAGTTTTTTTTTATATATCTGCACTGAGTGACAAGCCGAATGGTATCCTGTACACCAAGAAACCATTTACTACTCTGAGTAGTAACTATATAACCAAATTATGGTGCCTGGTGGTTTAGTGGGTAATTGCAGTGCTCCAGTTGGATTGAGCTGGTGAAGGTTTATATCCAAGGGGTGGTTGGGGTTACTGCTCACGCAGTGCCACTCAGGGATGAGTGAGACTGGTTACACGCATCTTAAATATCAGGACCAACTTGCCTAAGTCCATGCTCCTACATTCCTCGTGGTGCAACGTAGGATTGGATGATGGATGAATGTATATATATATATAAATATATATACAGTATATATACATATATATATATATATATATATATACAGTATATATGGTGGAGCCTCTGTGGTACAGTGGTAGTGTGTGCGTTTCGTACATGGGTGAACCAGGGTTCGCGCCCCGCCAGGGTAATAAACTTTGGGAGTGTTCACCCGGCCACGTACTGCATTGGCGGACACAAGGGGTGCTGTGGTTGAACCAGTGTCGCTTACTATAAAGTATGCTTGCACCCAGTTGGCTTGCGCGGGCTGATTACACTTGGTTCACAGACTACACACACATCCAAAGCCACTACAACACAACAATTACACTTACAAGCACTTCTCACCCTACATACAATCTCTACTAGACAGCCTAAGCCACTTGGTAGAGATACATTGGCTGTATCGTCCCCACTTCGGTAGGGATAGGCCGGTCCTGCAGTGGACACTCAAACGGCTGATGAGATGAGATGAGATGAGATATATATGGTGGCATCCATCATCCACTCACTTGATGTAGAGCTGCCTACTTCTTCGTTAGCCTTTATCATTCTTTTTCTGTGCCTGCCCTCCTCTCTTCCTACTTCTCCCACCTTTCCTGTCACTTCTTATTGCTTTTCTTTCCTTTACCGGTGGCATTACATTGAGTGACAAGCCAAATGGTTTCCTGTAAGCCAAGAAACCATTTACAATGCTGGGTGGTAACCATATAACCAAACCATATGTGCTCCCTATGTGTCAACAAGTGGGTTGGTGGAGGGTTAGTGCCCCTCCCCGTAAAACAAATAATTCAAAGTCAAGTGGCCACCCCTTACGGGATTATGGCATCTGGCAATAGATAAATATATATATATATATATATACAGTATACTGTATATACATACATACAGTAAAAGTCTATTAATCCGAATGGCAGTGGACCGAGAATCATTTGGATTATCAGATTTTTCTGATTTTGGGGTGGGACCCCTAAGACACTTAATTTCATGTTTAAACTGAAATTTTACTGAATGGATCACTTTTCATTGATTCATAATACAATGTGGCACATATTAACATTACATATTACACAAATTTTTTACTTTTTTTTTTAAATGCAAGAAAGAAGGAACCAAAGGCTTGGAGCCCACAAACCATTCCTTCAGAGAAAAAACAAAACCAATACAAAAGAAAGCCAAATTCAATATCCGTTCATTTCGAGATGCCTGGACACACTGCGTTTGAAAGACTGGAAATCATAGGAAGTAGGAAATACAGACAGACGGAGACAGTTCCAGTGTTGACCTGTTGTATAAATGAAGGACTGGGAGTAATGGTTAACTCATGCTTTAGAGAGCTGGACAGAAAAGGGATGAGAGTTTCTTGCTAGACGGCCGTCATAGAGGTGGAGGGATGCAAGCAGACAGTTCAGAGGAGTAGTGACCATGGAAGTAACAATAGGAAAGAGATAAAGATGCAACAGTGCGGCGAGGAGACAGAGGTTGAAGGGAGCCAGTAAGAGGAGGAGAGTTAATGAGACGAAAAGCCTTTGACTTAATAATGTATTACTGAAGACACGAACTGTAATTGGTAAATAGAGAGATGTTATGGGTTGTTTAACTCACCAGTAATGCGTAGTGTTGAAAACAGCAGCTGTAGGCAGGTAAATCCAGTTAGAGAGGAAGTCCAGGGTTAACAGTAATATGCAAGTATTGTAAAAGCACAGAAACTTAATATGTATTACCGTGGAAAATTCCTTAAACCTACGGTACAGTATATTTCACTTTGTCACTTTCACTCATCGTCCTCAAGCATCAGCTCAGGTCTACCTGCTTCTTCAAGGGTTCCTTGAGGTGCCTTCTTTGGAGTGTGTGTAGCTGGTCTTGGGTCGTCGTCAGTGGATTTACCTGCCTGGTTGCTCATGCACTTCAGCCAGTCACGGATATCAGCCTGCCTGACAGCCTGCGCACGTTTCTTGTAGAACTTGTTTCGCAAGATATGGAAATTGATCACCTCAGCCCCTTTGTAATGATTATTTTGTTCAATGAAATGCACCAGTTTGTCAGAGTATACAGAAGCTTCCTTCCATGAAACTTTGACTGCCTCTTTTACTTCTTCCTCCTCCTTGTCTTTTTCATCCTTTGGCTTGTCTGGGTTAATGACACTTTTCATTATGTCATCATCACTCAGCTCCTCTTTTCAGATCCAAAAGTGGTCAGTTGTTTACAAGGAGTTGCCAGTCCATGCATTACCTGATCCATGACCACACCACTCGGCGTTTAGGCGCATTTGGCGACCAGTTTGAATTTTTTAATTTTGATTTTTTTTTTACTTTTGGAGTTTTTGTCAGCCTTCGCCAAAAATTCGGATTATTGGGATTTTCGGATTATCCGTGTTCAGATTAATGAACTTTTACTGTGTATATATATACATATATATATATATATATATATATATATATCTATCTGTCTACATATACATATGTATGTATACTGTATATGTATTGTATTTATACCATGTACAATCAAACACGATTAGTACAGAGAAAAACATTAAACCGAAGAAACCATTAAAACCAAAAAAGTTTTCTTGGGTTTATTTAAAAAACATGGTTTTTTATTTTTATGAAAAAAACAAAACAGAGAAGGAGTGCTAAGAGATGTGACACTCACACAGGTGAAGAGCGCAGTGAAACGGCTGAAAAATGGGAAAGCAGCTGGGGTTGATGAGGTGTTTGCAGAGGTGCTTAGGTGTAGTGGAGAGAGTGGAATGATGTGCTTGTTGGAGATATGTAAGAAGGCATGGATGAGTGAAACTGTGCCTGCAGAGTGGAGAAAGGCTGTGATTGTACCCTTATACAAAAAAAAAGGTGAGTAAAGTGAGTGCAAGAATTATCGTGGCATAAGTTTATTGAGTGTGGTCGGGAAGGCATTTGGAAGAATTTTTATACAGAAAGTAAGCAAGATATCAGAAGTCCTAGTGAGTGATGAACAGGGTGGCTTTAGGAGTGGCAGAGGATGTGTGGATCAAGTATTTGCAGTGAGACAGATAGCAGATAAAGTTTGTGAGAAGAACCATAAGGTGTTTATGGCATTTATGGACCTGGAGAAAGCATACGACAAAGTAGACAGAGAGGGATTGTGGAAAGTTTTGCACATGTATGGTGTAGATGGTAAGCTGCTAGGTGCTGTCAAGAGTTTTTATGATGGTAGGGAAGCATGTGTAAGGGTTAATGGGCATCTATGTGAATGGTTCACGATCCGCGTGGGCGTACGACAAGGTTGTGTGATGTCCCCATGGTTGTTCAATATATATATGGATGGGGTGATGAGAGAAGTAAAAACTTGAGTAAAAACATGAGTAAAGAGGGATGGCATTGGTAATGAATGGTGATAGATGGAATATCTCAAATTTGTTGTATGGTGATGATGCAGTACTGCTTGCAAGTACCGGACAAGAACTTAGTAGGCTAGTGCAGAGTTTTGCTGATGTCTGTGAGCGTCGTGCCTTGAGAATAAATGTAGAGAAGAGTAAAGTGATGGTTATTGAGAGAGAAAGTGACTCCCAGTGTGACATCACAGTGAATGGAGAGAGACAGGAATTGGTGAGAGAGTTCAAATACTTGGGTACAGTTGATAGAAAAGAGAGGAAAATGTGCAAAAGAAGTAGAAAGTAGCGTGACACAAGGAAGAAAAGTAGCTGGTGCAATGAAGGCCTTGATAAGAAACAGAGGCTTGAGCGTTGCAGCTGTACGAGGCTTACATGAGGGAATGTTAGTGCCAGCTTTAACATATGGGTGTGAGACTGTGGTGTGGCATGAAAGTGAAAAGTCAAGAGCAGTGGAGATGGGACTGCTGAGGAATGTATGTGGAGTACAGAGGGTGGATAGGATACAAAATAATGTGATTCGTGAAAGGTGTGGAGTGAGGAAGTCGGTGGACACCAGAATCGAAGTGTCCTGAGATGGTATGGTCATGTGGAAAGAATGGATAACAACAGAGTGGTGAAAAAGGTTTACCTGAGCGAATTTGAAGGAGGGAGGAGGTGAGGTAGGCCAAGGAGAAGGTGGAAAGATGTGGTGGATGAGTGTTTGAGGAAGAGAGATTTGGAAGTCGGTGAGGCTAGGGAACTGACAAGAGATGGACCTGGCTGGATGAATGTTGTGAGGAGAAGTGCATGATCAGGGATTTTGGCACCCCTCGTGAGCATGGCAGCGTCCAGATTGACTCAGTCAGATATGTTTGGGTGAAACTGCAGAATGTGGTGAATGTTTTTGGCGGATCCGGTAGAGCCAGGATTCCAGGGGCTTGAATGATGAATGAATGGAAGTGTGGCCTATTTGGATTGGGCAAGTTTGTGCTATCTGGACATTGCTACTCCTCACCCTGCCCTTGGGTGGGAAAGGAGGTCCGGATGATTTCTACCCTGGTTACAGCATGGGCCATGTGACTACTTAAAGACTTGCTGGTGTTGAGTGATGGTATTGTGTGGTGTGGTCTGGGCAATAGTATGGAGTGATGGTGTGGTCTGGGTAATGTGGGGTGATGGTATGGTCTACTACCACACTATTGGTTTATTACAGTACAGTTTGTTTATCATATTTAAGTCTATCTGAGATGTTTAAGACAGGCTAGGGGTATTATTAGGAGTGACTCTGGGGACGATGTCAACCATAAGCCATTTTTCACCACAGGCTCAGTATCTCCCATAACATGGTTTTTGTAGCACTGTTCCTGATGTCAACTAAGAAGCTCCATCAGAGACAAACTGACTGCATCTTATCTGTCACCAGGTTGAAATAATGAAAGATTGCAACTCCGTTGGCTTGGTACCTCAGCTGAAAAATTGTTAGCCAGAATAAAAATTGTTTCCCAACTGTCCATTAGGGGTTAGGTTGAAGTCCATTGCTTATGTACAGTGATGTAGATACAGTACAATGCTTTTGCAACATCTGCATTTACTCATACTTCAGTTGGTTTGAATGGATGAGTAAATGGAGAGTGAGTCGTCCTGTCTCGGCTACCTCCCTTTCCTTGGGGGAAGCAGCCTAGGTATATAGATAGATAGATAGACATATTTTAAAAATCATATACTGGTATATGTACGTATTGAGCAGTGCATATTATTTCTCTTATGTATATTTCGCAGTAAGAGCATTATTTTTTTTTTCCCCCCCCAGGTGATTATTGCTGCTCATGCCCCTCCTGGCTACTTTGAGAGGTTTGCAGCTATTCCCTTCTTCAATGCCACATATAATGCTGCTTATGTAGATCTGATCTTTGAATATGGAGATGTTGTCATGGCCCAGATATATGGACATGAACACACTGACAGCTTCAGGCTTTTCTCATCATCTGTCGGTAAGTCTAGGAGAAGACTAGCTATGAAGTTAGGTGCGAGATATCTGATCATGAAGCTGATGTCAGAATTATAATCAGTCATCATCAGCATTTTGCTCAATCCACAGGTTAATTGCCTTTTATGACATGCTTGGAATACAAAAGGACTAGTTTTCTTTCCCTCCTGTTCCCAGGTAATGGTTTAATTTATTGTAATATCTAATAATACCTGGATATATATAAATTTAGAACAGTTTGGGTTTCATCTATATAATGCAATACAGTACATAAAAATAAAGTTACATTTTCTTTTTTTCCAGCCGGGCAACAAAGTGTTGGCTTCTTAGCCCCTTCTGTCACTCCATGGTTCCCCTCTACTGTTGCTGGTGGAACAGCCATCAACCCTTCCCTCCGTCATTATCTCTACAACCAGTCGACACTTCTTGACTATAATCAGTACCATCTGAATCTTAGTAAGGTGAATAGCACCCTGCATGATGATGATAATGGAATGAATCAAAATACTAAAATCAGTAAAAATTCTGGTACAACCACTAATATAAGTATCACTCCATGGGAGCTTTACTACCAGGCAAGGCAAGCATATGGTCTGACATCTCTTGACTTTAACAACATGGCAGAGTTACATAAGAAAATGGAAGAGAATGATACACTATTTCAGACTTATTATATTA
The DNA here is from genome assembly GCF_032717465.1 of Coenobita brevimanus. Taxonomy (NCBI): domain Eukaryota; kingdom Metazoa; phylum Arthropoda; class Malacostraca; order Decapoda; family Coenobitidae; genus Coenobita; species Coenobita brevimanus. Next base: position 5,774,990 of record NC_137027.1, on the reverse strand, counting down.
GAAACTCGGCAGGATATGATGATGGCACGTGTGATTCTAAATGCAAGAGAACCCAGCTCTGTGCCATCACCAGCCTACACATAAAAGATATGGAGCTTTGTCTGAAATCTAAGTCAAATGAAGAATTAAAGGAGCACAACAGTCCATTAGAAGGAGGAACTTTCCATCTCCCCTCTACTAGATATTCCAACATGATCATTGCCATAGTTGCCATTAGCATGACTTTGATGATGTCACTGGCTGTAACTGTGGCTGTCATGCTGGTACTGCTGGTGCTAAGGAACCACAGGGCACCAGGGGATGGACACTTGCCCATCTGTGATTTTACCTGGCGTAGACAGAGGCAGCGATATAACCAGCTTGCTTAGGTATTGCTATGCCTTTAATATTTTAAAATTGCATTTATTATTAATTTATAAATTTTAATGTAAATATGAACATAAATAATTTTTAGTCACTGACCTGCCATAGACAGAGGCAGAGGTATAACCAGCTTGCTTAGGTATCACTGTACCTTTATTATTTTAATAATTTAAAATGGGCATTAATTATTATTATATAAATTTTAATGTAAATATGAACATTAATAATTTTTAGTTACTGACCTGCCATGGCAGAGTTTTTCTCACATTAGGGAGAACATAAGATACAGTACCAACAAGAAATTGCTAACATGCTCTTAGGTTATCACAGCTGTCTCAGTAGTAGCTACTCTGGAATAAACTCATTCACTCATTACTGCTGTAACAGACTGCTGAACACACCTTATACATCTGCACTAACACACACACAAATATTTGACTCTGTACTCACCCACCTGCTTAGTATTGGAATACTGTTGTGCTGTAATTACCTCTGTGTTGTAAACCACTTGTGTATTCAATAATAAGGGAACTAAGAAAATGACTGAGTTTGATGTTGTCCTCATGCAATATAAAGAAGTTCTGCTCTTTAGTTAAGAAATAGCTACATTTAGAATACACTTAAAAGAAGAACAGCATCACACTGCTGAATAATTTAACCCAATAAGAAGGAGTCCATGTATCAAGTTTTTCCAGTTGACATGGCTGAGAACATTATTCCCCAAAATGCAAATGTAGGGAACATCATTACACTGATTAAATAGGGTATGGAAGGAAGAACTGAGAGATCACAGAGATAGCCTTCAACCTTGATTGCTCAATCTCATCTACTCATGGTTTTTGTCGGAGGTCTGCCAAATGGATGTTAATGGTAGTAGCTTGGAAAGTTGTACATGAATACCAATATCAGTGAATGAGTTAAATCTGCTACTTAGAATAATTATTCCACATTTTACATGGACCTTTCTTGGCATGGCTTAAAATTCTTATGGTCAATTACTACAGGAAGGACCCGGATTACATCAGAGTTCTGTTCCTGAGACATGTCGTGTCGATTTTGTACGTAACTCAAGTTTCTTACTAAAACAAACATTTATACCTTACATCAATGCATAAGTGGACTTTTCAACCATACATCATATAATACTCTTATGATAACTCTTATGTTAACAAATACCTTCTGACAATATCAGCTTGACTGGGACGGTGTTCGGGAAGACACTGCATCAGGGGAGTCCGGGGATGAACCTGAGGTTCGCTCTGGGGGTGAAGCTGGTATTCTTAGCCACAATTGTCTGACTCATCCCCAATGCATGCCCAATCACTGATGCCTTTTCTCCCTTAGTGGCTGATGTCCACTTGTTTTGTATAACATGATGGTTTTTCATTTATTGGAATCATTATTGTCACTAGAAAGCTTTCTCTTAGGCATCACTGAATCGGGACTGCAAAAAAACACAATAATCATGGTAACTGCGTCTTAGATGGCTGTTGTGGTGAGACTGAGACCGACTGGTGGCAGTCAAGCGTGAGGCGGGAAAACACCAGAGACATCTCACAGCAGACAGCAATACTTTATTCTAAAACCCACACTTTATGTTTACTTCTTAATTTTTTAAATTTCTATGTAGTGGACTCGTAACCTCAAATTGTCGTAGGTCGCGTCTGTCGTACCCTGGGACCTAACTGTACTATATATGGTTCTAATAAAAAAAAAAAACTAAGATTAATTGAAAAATGAACATGTGACAATAATATAAGCTCATATTTTAGCAAGGATTTTATGCTGTGAAGCAGATGATGCCATTTTGTTCTTATTAGGACAGCCTGCTGGTAATGATAGGGTTAATGAAGGCCGTTTCTAACTCCACATCGAAAGGTATATCTTGAGCTGTACAGGGTCTCCTACTTACGAATGGGCGACGAACGATTTTTTTACTTTACGAATGCAGAAATTGCACTGTACTTTAAAATTTGAATTATGATCTTTTCTGGGGCAAGCAATATGCTGTATGATGAAGTGGCAGTGAGCCGAGTCCCAGTCTGCCCAGGCAATCATTAGCATAAACGGTCAGTGCTCTGATGCTCTACAGCAGGGCTATTCAACTGGTGGTCCCCCAGTCCTTATGTCGTTTTCATTGGCCCTTTGACAGACTTGGAAGAATGCAAATAAAGAATCTGACATAAAATAGAAACTTATGATTTTTTTTGCTTTGTTACTTATGTGCTTAGCAGAAAATGTATAAGCACATTCAAAAAAGTTTCGTTTCGTTCTATGTATGTGTTTAGATAGAGGACAAAATGTATGGCCATTCTTTCAATCTGAGTTACATAATCCGGCCCTACTCCTGGAGCACTTGAACAGCCCTGCTCTACAGTGTTCTGTGATGCTAGTTTTTTTTTTTTTTAATAATCTGTATCAGCATTGTGTTTTGTGCATCCATATGTCTTCGAAATGCCCATCTGTCTCCTGTTACTGGTGAAAACAAGAGGAAGGCAATTACTCTGGAGATGAAACTCAGTTGCCCAACATGAAAGCAGCAAGCCTGTATGCCCAACATGAAGGCGGCAAGCCTGTATGCCCAACATGAAGGCGGCAAGCCTGTATGCCCAACATGAAGGCGGCAAGCCTGTATGCCCAACATGAAGGTGGCAAGCCTGTATGCCCAACATGAAGGCGGCAAGCCTGTATGCCCAACATGAAGGCGGCAAGCCTGTATGCCCAACATGAAGGCGGCAAGCCTGTATGCCCAACATGAAGGCGGCAAGCCAGTAGGTTCAGGGACAATTCCCTGTCATGAAGATTCCCCATCATTTACTGTATTTGCATACCAGTTTACTAAACATGTATACTGTACTAGTTTTTTAGTTATATGAGTTATAAAAGTGATGATGGTTTACTGCTTGTGTTATATATGTAAAATGTGGCATCAAATGGTCAGTATTAATGGAAAAAATATAATATTGAAATGCGAATCAGGCAATGTGCGATAACTTTCACTTCATTGTTTAACATTAGGCTACATATGAGACATTAGCATTTATTTAACTGTCTGACAACTTTAAGTGTACAATCAATATACAGTACATTAAAATTATACGAATAGCCTACACGTGACGTGTATATAAACATACAAGTCTGAGAATCTCAGCCTTCTAATGGGGAATTGTCTTGGTGAGGAATTGTTCTGGGCCAGAACCTCCTACTCTGCCTCGTGCTTGCCAGAGTAAGTGACCTATTCTACAGTGTTCTGTGTTACCAGTGTTTTTATTTTTTATACCTCCCTGTACCTATGTTGTGTTTTGTGATCTATCATGTCTATGAAATGCCCATCTGTCTCTCCTGTTATGGTGATAGAAAGAAGAGGAAGGCAATTACTCTTGAGATGAAATGCAATATAACTGCTGAGCATGAAGGTGGAAAGCCAGTAATGGCCATCGCATGTGAACTTGGACTTTCGCAATCAACGATCTCAGTACTGCGTTCAATAACTTGAGATATTCAACACTTTATTATAAAATAGGCTTTGTTAATGATTTTACCCAGCTGTAGCCTAAAGTAAGTGTTCTAAGTACATTTAAGGTAGGCTTGGCCAGGCTGTGATTTCTGAAAGGGCGGTCACCCAAGAGCGGCACTACATCGAATGAGTGGATATAGTGTTGCTCTTAAATGACTGCCCTTTCCTCTTTTCCTTCCTTCCTCTTCTGTCTTTCTTTCCTCTTCCTTCTGTGTACAGGTGACTCTACACTGAGTGACAAAGCCAAATGGTTTCCCCTACACCAGCTAACCATTTACTGTGCTGGGTGGTAACCATATAACCAAATTATGGCACCTGGTGGTTTAGTGAGTAATTAAGGCGCTCGTCAGATTAAGCTGGTGCAGGTTTATATCCATGGGGTGGTTAGGGTTTATTACTCATGTAATGCCTCTCAGGTATGATTGAGGCTGGTCACTCTCATCTTAACCCATGGATTGCAAGCCACAGCTCGGGCTGGGTAGCGTCGCATTGCGAGCCTCAGCTCAGGCTATGCTGGCCATGCATCACTGTAAACAACTCAACCCCCATGCAAACTTACACATGGCGCTATGTGAAGAAGGAGAGAGAGATTTTTTTCTTTTCACCAGATGATGCCCTTGATGTTTATCTTCAAGTCTATAATAAACAAAACAAAACTTTTTTTTTTTTTTTTTCACTACTCCCCTACGTAAACATAAGCATGGCCCTATGCAAAGGCGGAGAGAAAGAGAGATTTTTATTTTTTTCACCAGATGATGCCCTGGATGTTTATCTCCAAGTTTATAATAAACAAAAACTAAAAAAAAAGAACAAAAATTCCTTCCTTCCTTTGCACACCATGGTGTGGGATAAAAAAAAATGTAATTGCGCAATCCATGGGTTAAATGTCAGGACCAACTTGCCTGGCCCCGGGCTCCTATGCTTCTCATGGGGGAACACTGGGTTAGATGATGGATGAATGAAGTGCTCAAGATATACCTTTTGTAGTGGAGGAGTTAGCTGTATAAATTTGTAAAATACCAAAAATAAAATAAAAATGATGGACTGAAGAGACATAATTTTCAGACTTTGAAAAATGCAGTAATTGACCTTTGACCAATGGGATGGACCTTTGACTTTGCTTTCCCTTTGCTTTTATTTTTTTGCCATGTTTTTTTCTCCCCAGGTTTCTGCTTCTTTGCCAAACTATCAGAAACATTTGAAATATCAGAGAGAAGTGACCTCTTGCTGTTCTTCTTTATATTTTCTCCATCTCCTTCGTTTCTTCCAAGTAATGCTTTGTCTTCCACTGGTGAAAAGGCTACTTTCGTCATACCAGGAACATCAACCTGTGAATAAAGAAGAATGCAGCATCAGCATACAGCTACATATTTCTTACATTCAGTGCTACATACTATAACAGTCCTGTACATAATGACATGGAGAAGTAAGTTTGGTTCCTGAGTGGATGCTGCATTTGCATCTCTCCACCCACTTAACAGGGGCACCAGAGTAGGCTCCACTTAACACATTATTTGGTTATATAGTTACCACAATCCATACATCCATCCATCATCCAATCCTATATTGCCCCATGAGGAGCATACGAGTCCGGGGCTAGGCAAGTTGGTCCTGACGTTTAAGATGAGAGTGACCAGCCTCACTCATCCCTAAGTGGCATTACGTGAGCAATAAATGCCAATCACCCCTTGGATATAAACCTTCACCACCTCAGTCTAATTGGAGCACCATAATTACCCACTAAACCACCAGGTGTCATAATTTGGTTATGTGGTTACCACCCAGTTTAGTAAATGGTTTCCTGGTGTATAGGAAACCATTTGGCTTGTCACTCAGTGTAGAGTCACCCACAGGCAGAAGGAAGAGGAAAGAATGAAGGAAAAACAAAAGAGGGAGTGTAAAGTCGCCCATAGGCAGAAGGACGAGGAAAGAATGAAGTAAAGAATGACAGAAGAGGATGGAAGGAATGGAGGGAGGAGAGGAAAGGGCAGACACCCAACAGTAGCACTACATCAAGTGAGTGGATAGTGAGCAACCCCACCTACCATCACACAATATTGTAAATGGTTTCATGGATTACAGGAAACCCTAAGGTTTATCACTCAAAGTACAATCACCTGAAGTGGAAAGAAAAACAATAAAAAGTGACAGGATAGGAAAAACAGGAAGAAAGGAGGGTGCACACAGAAAAAAACAAAGGTGAAGGAAGAAGTAGGCAGCACTATATCAACTGCGTGGAAGGTGGTCTGAGTACCATAGTGTACTGAAACAAGGAGACCACCAATAAGGAGAAGGACAGATGATTCCAAAGCAGAAGGATAAAATGGGTGCATGGAACAGACTAACATTTGCATGGTGGGTATATGTAGAGCACAGCTTGGTATCGTCAAAAATCCCTTAGAGTTCTTTGTTATTATCATCATCATCATCTAATCCTGTGTTGTCCCATGAGAAGCGTAGGAGTCCAGGGCTAGGCAAGTTGTTCTTGACATTTAAGAAGAGAATGACCAGCCTCACTCATCCCTGAGTGGCATTACGTGGACAATAAACCCCAACCATCCCTTGGATATAAATCCACAAAGGCTCAACCGACTGGAGCGCCTTAATAACCCACTAAACCACTGGGTGCCATAATTTGGTTATATGGTTAGCACCCAGCATAGGTAAATGGTTTCCTGGTGTACAGGAAATCATTTGGCTTGTCACTCAGTGTAAAGTCACCTGCAGACAGATGGAAGAGGAAAGAATTAAGGAAAGAAAGACAGAAGAGGTAGGAAGGAAGGAAGAGAAGAAAGGGCAGTCACCCAAGAGCAGCACTACAGTGAATGGATGGTGAGCGTCCCCACCTACCACTAAGCAGTTCTTTAGTTAAAATGTATATTTCCAGATCCATTATGACTATACTTTAGGTCTCTAGGTATGTATTATGTCTGCAAGAGATGGATGAATATAAGAGAGTATGTTTCAGTTGGGTCAAGGAGTATGTGGGTAAGACTGAAAGTGGAAATACAAACGTGGGCAACTGTGTGTGTGTGTGCCAATGCAAGATCGTACAAGCAGAGTGAAAGATGAGTTCTGGGCAAATATGGAAATGTGCATGGAAGTGTTTGAGAGAAATAAGAGAATGTTTTTTATTGGAGATATGAACAGAAAAGTTGGGAATGTGAAAGTGGATGAAGTAGTTGGTGAGTGGGGTGTGCCTACAGTAGTGGATGAGAATGGCTATGCTTTAGTGGACATTTGTGCAGGGAGGGGGTTGATGATAGCCAATACCCTCTACAGGTACAAAATGATCTAGAGGTATACGTGGTGAGTGATGAGAAGGGTGGGTGGCAAACTGAATGAACAGAAGGCAATGACTGATCATGTTATGTGTGGATGAGAGAATTATAGGGGAAGTAATGGATGCAAGAGCATACAGAGGTCAGGGAGTGGACTTTCTGACCACCACTTGGTGGTGATAAAAGTAAGGTACAAATTCAATGGACGAACAGAAGGAGGGAAGGACAGGAGGAAGCTGTCCATACAAGGAGGATAGAAAGGTTGCAAGAAGATGAAAAGGCAGAATATAGGAGAGAAGTGGAGAAGCGATTGAGTAAATATGACTTACAGGTGATGGGGGAGATGGAAGGTGTGTGCAAGATATTCACAGAAGGAATCTGTGCAGCATGTGAAGTGGTGTGTGGGGTGAAGAGAAGATGAAAGGGGGTGCAAGGAACACCATGATGGAATGAACAGGTACGACAAACCGTGGTGCAAAAGAAGAAAGCATATAGTCAGTGGATGGGAAGAAGAGGCATGGAGGAAGTTGAGAGACAGATGAGAGTTACAGTTTATGTAGAGAGGGAGAGGTGAAAAGATTAGTAAGAGAGAGTACAAAGAGAGTGGATGAGGAATTTGGAAGGAATTTGAGTGTAAAATGAGGGGAATGTAATAAAATGTTCTGAAAGGAGATAAAGAGAGTTAGACAGGGTGATAATGAAGTTAGTAAGGGAGCAAATGATAAAAATGGTACCTAATTTGATACTGGAGAAGGGAAAAAAAAATGAGCTGATGGTGAGAACACTTAAAAAGAACTATTAAACATAGAGAATGAAAGTAATGCGAGCATAAGTGGCTGGGGAATGCCTGGGAGAAGGGGGGAGGTGAGAAGGGAGGAAGAGACCAGCAGGATGGATGCAGTGGAAGCAATGAAGAAAGTCAGAATGGGGAAAGCCCCAGGAAACGATGGAGTGTGTGGTGAAATGATGAAGCATGGGGAGATAGTAGTAGAATGGATATGGAAAATGTGCAGATTGGCCTGGGAGGAAGGTAGAGTCCCGGAGGATTGGAAGTCGGGTATAATTATTCCCCTGAACAAAGGAAAAGCGGAAAAAGAAGTGTGTGGTAATCACAGGGGCATTTGTCTTCTTTGTGTAATGGGGAAAGTATATGGTAGGATACTCACTGACAGAGTTAGGGAAATAACAGAGGAATTAGTTGAAGAACAGGGAGGTTGTGGGAGGGGAAGAGGTTGTGTAGATCAGATATTCATCCTTAGGTCTTTAGTGGAAAAGTTTCCAGAGAAGGGAAAGAAGTTGTATGTGGCCTTTGTGGATTTGGAGGAAGCATACAACAGTGTGAACTGACAAGGAATGCGGAAAATATTATGAATATGTGGAGTAAATGGGAAGCTGTTGAATGCCATGAAGATTATGTATGAGGGTGCTAAGGCTGCAATGCATGTTGATTGTGGACTGAGTCAATTTTTCTGTCTGAATGTTGGATTGTCATGTTTCCATGGCTGTTCAGTCTGTATATGGATGGGGTTATAAAAAAGATACAAGGCAAGGCAGTGGATGTTGGAGCGACCCTAATGAGACAAGGCAGCATTTGGAAACTTCCTGTACTGTTTGCATGATACTGTACTGTTAAGTGAAGATGAAGCGGAACTGCAAGGCTTAGTGATTGAGTCTGGGAGGGTGTGTACAAAACAAAATCTAAAGGTGAATGAAGGGACGAGTAAAATTATGGTCTTTGAGAGAAATGAGGTCGCTGAATGTACAGTGAGGCTGGATGATGAAGAAATGGAAAATGTGAGCACTTTTAATTATTTGGGTAGTGTGATGGGTAAGGACGGAAGCTTGGAGGATGAAGTGCTTGAAAAGGTACAACAAGGAAGAAAGAATGCTGGTTCTTTGAAAGCAGTGAGAAGAAATAAGGAAGTAAGCATGGAAGTAAAAAGGTTGTTGCATGACAGTACTATGATACCAACTCTATTGTATGGAAGTGAAGCTTGGACCTTGTTGGAATGACACAAGTTAAGAGTGACTGCAGTGGAAATGAGTTATTTGAGAAGAGCATGTGGTGTTACATGGAGAGACAGACTGACAAATGAGGAAATGAAGAAGCATTGCAGTGTGGATGTGGATGTGATATAAAGCGTTAGGAGAAATACAGAGGTGGTTTGGCCATGTGGAAAGGATGGACAGTGAGAGACTAACAAGGAGAGTGTATGTGAGTGAAGTGGAGGCAGGGAAGGCCGAGGATGAGATGAAGGGATGGTATATAAGAGAGAGGGATATGAGCTAAGGGGAGGGCAGTGAAATGGCGGTGGATGGGGCAACATGGAGGCAGTTTGTTTGTGGCCACTGCTTACAGGATTAAGGTGCTGGCAATAGACAGATAGACTGACCTTTTCTCAATTAATAAGTTAGGCAGTTATCCAGAACAAATCAATTTCCTGCCAATATGAGCTCAAAAAGTCATCTAAAAAAATCTACTGTCATTTTCATCTAAATGGTATCTGTGGATCCTTAGCCACTCACTGTTAACCAGTCAAAACAAAATCAGGCAGTGCCATGTTTCTTCACCCCCTAAAGACAGGTGTCCGCATGTTGTGACAGACGCTGAGGACAGGCATAATCGGCCAAATGTAAACAAACTTTTAAAACTTTGTAAAACATAATGAGTAATGCTAGAGTAAAAAATTAGGTACCATTGGAAAGCACATACCAGCAGGTCTTCCACGAGGTAGCGTTGCAGACTATGTGAACTTTCACTGGACAGGCAGTGATTTTAGAAGGAGGAGTACTAAAATAATTTTTTTCACATGACCGCTACCATGAGCTTACCACACTCTGACTTTCACATTATAATAACTATTCAACATCGCGCATACTATAAACATTTACCGTGTGATCACTGCAGTAGCTATATATCATTATACTGGCACTCCAATACTCGTACCACACACTTGCAGTGAAATACATTTTCAAAACCATTTTATAACACTATTTTCCAATAAACTGGGCACTCCATATTATAATAATAATGATGATAATATCATAAGTCACATCACTGTTGCCACAATATATTTATTACATAGAGGCACTTTGGAGAATAATATGTTTCCAATATACTGTGTATCTATGTACATATAAAAATATAATGGTGGTGGGATGTTGGGGAGGGTTTGTTATTGTCATCCTACTCCTCCATAAAGCAAGGGAAGCTGCCTCAATGCCCGTGTTACTTTGAAAAATGGTGGGACTGCATATGTGGACACCCGTCCTTTAAGGGTTAAGGAATCTCCATTTGAGGTTGGTCATGATACAGCTGTTTTTAATGAACCGTAAGCTAAGCCAAATGCCATAACTGGCTAATTACTTCCCAACACTTCATGGAAACTGTTAGGAAAAAAGACATTTCATGGATTACAAGACATGTAACAATGACAGAGTTTACATCTGACTCTATTTACTTGAGCTAAGTTTCCTGTGGTTAGTTACCAAGCTTACAGTCACACAATAACTCCTTGTAGTACCTCCCAGGGTCAATGATAATCAACCATCTATTAGCTTTTACCAGTGAAAATATTCAAATAATAATTCGCTCAGTCACAACTCTTACATTTTCCTGCCCCACCGATTTTATTATTTCCCTCCAGTTTCTGCCTGCAGCTCTACCCATGGCCTTGAGAGAGGGGCCAATGATTGGAGAAGATGGGGATGTGACCATTTCATTTCTGTTAATGGGTGAAAGGTCAGGTGGAGCCCATGCACACCCAGATTGGTACCTGCAACAAAAATAGCCATATTACAATACACAAGTGGTGAATGGTTACACTATTGCTATGCACAATCAAATGTAAATACTGTAATCTAAAGAATTATAATCCAAGTAAAGTCTTGCGAAAGCTATAAAATATGAACTATATTATATAATGAAGGTATGCTTGCTGGCCTACTGTAAACATATACAGTGGCTTCTTAATTTATGCAAGAATGATTGTTTTTTAATAATGCCCTGTAAAACGTCAACATTCCTGTTTTAAATACAGGAATTCTCAAAATAATGCAAAAACTTCAGTGGATTTCCAACCTAAGGCACTGTTACACTGGTTTAAAAATGTCCATTGTTGTGAGTTGTTGGAAAAATGACTGACAATCAGGGGGATTCACTTGGAAAGGGAAAACAAGATGAACTTTTGGTCTGTTACTACAATTAGTACTCAAATGAACTTAATATCATTTTTGTAACTGAATAAAATATTCTGTTAGAGCACAATGAATTAATTGTTCAAAGTACTGTTGAAATAATGTTTGAATCCTGTGCTTTTTAATAGCTCTGAAACTTATCTGGTATCATAAAATCATTATTCAAGCTCTCTGATGACTAGCCACAGATAACACCTGTAAACACACTTTCCAATGGCCTGTTTCTCATTTACTAAACATAGTAAATTTATAATTCAGATGTTAGAAGCACACCACATTTCCAGAACTACAAGACAGTCTGTAACAGCTTCTCTCATTGTTGGATCCATGACGATCTCCATCTACAATTGTTGTTTGGCAGCATGGGATAAATGCCACTACCCAATGTGACAATTACTTAACTATACTAGCCACTTCAGCTGGTAGAGGTGACTAATGTGTTGGCCAAAAATGTCTTGGTTTAAGATTATAAATACTCTAAACATCATAAAGTAAGAGGTGACTATATATATACAGTGGTAAATAAATGTTATGTAGAGTAATAATCAAAATGTTTTATCCATCCATCCATCATCCAATCCTATGTTGCCCCATGAGGAGCGTAGAAGCCCGGGGCTTGGCAAGTTGGTCCTGACATTTAAGATGAGAGTGAAAAATGTTTTAAATTACACAATATTCACACTGAACAACTTTTTGAAGGACACAACCCTCAGGTAAAATGAGAGGTCATTGTACTGTAGCATTAAAGTACAATGGTCCAAAGAAATAGCTGTGGTGATGGTCAGGTGTTTATCAGTGTCAGTTCCACTGGTGACTGGCTGGAAATTTGTCCATTAATTATATAAAAGCTGCCAAAGACACAGGCCTCCCTCCTTCCCATCACAACCCAGTTTTAAGATGCATACACACAACAGATCCCTGATAACTATTGCTAACTACCTCTTCAAGTCTTTTGTTGCCCATTGATATTCTACAGCTCATCCTACAGTCTCACTCTTCTATATTATGTGCTAAAATGTGCTGTAGCTAATCATACTCTTTACACTCAAACATCACAGTGGAAGAATTATACCCGCATACTGACTCTATTTATTGCTTACTTCCCTAAATGAGAAGTTCAAAATGGTAAAACTGCAAATAAACAGCTAAAAGGTTCGCTGGGAAGTGAATGCACTTGTGATATAAAGTGTTGGAGGAAATGGCAGCTATTCTGGTAAGGAGAGAGAATGGAGGATGGAAAGATCTAGGAGCAAAAGTATGTAAGTTAAAACAAGAGGAAGACTTGGAACAGTCTTACAAGATTACTTCAGGGTTTGGGGACTGAAAGATTAAGGACAGCCTCGGAAAATTATTTCAGGGTTTGGGGACTGGAAGAATAATGACAGCCTCAGAAAATTATTTCAGGGTTCGGAGACTGAACTGATGTGCTACCAGAGACTGTGTTTGGAAAATTGTTTCAGGGTTCAAAAACTGAACAGATATGCTTCCAGAGACTGTACTTGGGAAACAGTTGTACATGCAAGCACATGTAAAACTTTTCAAATCAAAACAAAACAAAAATTATTTACTGAATTACACCCAGCTGAAGTACCTTTGAATACACAAACCCTCACAAATGGTCACTCCTCATACACTACTTTCTCGTACTTAAATAACTCTCATACCTATGTCCATGTGTGTGCAGCACTACTTCAAGGCACAATAATTCTCCAGGAACAGAAAGTGGGATTTTCTGACCCTACAGATCACCTGTCCTTTACGTCACATATCACACATGACAGATTAAAAACATTAGTAGGATAATGCAGCTGTGTCCAGTAATATGCAAAACTGCTACAAATTCCTATATTCACCAAAGCTCAAGATGACCAAACTCTAGTTCACCAATGAAAACCAAAATGAAGTGAAGAGAACCTCTTGGGAAGCAATGAACGTTTTCCCTTAATTCCTGATATCCTCGTGGCTCTACTTCGAAGGTCTTCCTCCACACTGTTGTTTGTGCTCTCTGCTTCAACTGGAGATCTGCAGCAATAAGTAATAACATTATTATCTGTTGCTCTTTTCACCCATGACAATTGCACTGGACAACAGAAAAACAGCCACTTCAGCCCCATGCACCTAAAAATCTGCTGTCATGCTGAAGGTTTGTTTGTGCTGTGAGTGAAATGCAAGAGGTAAGTACAGTATAGTATGAGGAGATACATTTCATATGGTGAGGGCATAAAGCACTGGCTGTGTTGTAGGCTATATTATGTTGGTACTGAAGCAGAGAAAGGTACTGGCAACATCATAATCTAGCCAGGTAAACTCATGTTTCTGTGTGATAAATATCAGGTGAAGGTTCATGGAGGATGCTGTCTGGTTGAAGGCTTTGGTAAGCATTAATCTCCAGCCACTCATTAGATGTAAATGCACATCCATTTGGAGTGCCTTAACCCACATACCACCAGGGGTCTATTTGGTCATAAGATTATCACCCAATGTAGTATACAGTTATTCAGTGTAGTCACCTGAAGGTAGCACTATACCAAGTGAGTCAATGGTGAGTGCTCCCACCTACATATGACTTTTAATAATTTTGATGCAAATTCAATGCTACAATTTATAATGGAAAATGATGAAGAAAACACTTACTGGAAAAGTGAAAGAATGGTAGGGATCCTAACTGGTGTTGAAAGGAGCTTCTTGGAGCTGCTGTACTGTGTGAGGAAGTTCTCTCCCAAAGCATCAACAATTCCACCAGCCCATGTATGTCCGCTGGCCTCGTCACACAGGTCCAACAAGTACTATCAACAGGATATTCCAGTTCTTGTCATTATTCCCATTACTGTACTCTAATATGATTAAGTTACCTCATTCTAAATTCCCTAGAACATGAGATGGAATAGTCTAACCTATCAGATTTAGAAATAAAATGTACATCAACATCATCTTAAATCTATATCCCACAAATACCTGAAGGGGTATGATCCAAAATGGCAACTGCAAATCATACATCTAGCAGAACTATCAATAAAGTAGCAAGAAAAGAGACAAATATCGAACTATTTCTCATCCCTGGAAGAATTGGTTCCACTTCACAGAAAAATCGTCTGCATAATGACATAATGACATGATATATGAGGAAAGAGAAAAATACAGACTAACTTTCCCGGCCCATGAGTTAAATTTCTATTTTAATTTTAAAATATATGATACTTAAAAACACACTAGACTCTGACAATGCTCAGTTTGCCCAACCTGTCTTCTAACTAAGATCTGATACTTTTGTCTTTTAAAAAGGACAAGAACCTTACCTGTAAACTCATTGGTAAGGATGCTGATGCTGATGATGATGGTTTCTGAATCTGCGCTGTGATTCCAGTATTTCCTTTTGCATTTATTAAAGACCCAAGAGCACAGCTGAGGCGATTCCACACCCTCTCGATGATGGTTCGCTTGATGACACAGCCTTTCATCCTTGTGAGGTTGTTTTTGATGGACAGTAAGATTTTTTCTGCACATTTCCTGTACAAAGTAAAAGAAGCTATAACTTCTCATCATCCTCACCCTTTTACCCACTAACAAATGATGCAAAAAAGATCTCAGAACAGAAAACTAAGAGCTCACAGTAGGAAAACTGTCAACAGAATACCCAGTGAAATGGTCCACAGTGCCATTCATTCATCACTTAAGCCTCTGAAATATTCTTAACCTAACAGGTAAAAGCCAATAACATACAGGGGTTCATTTGATTAAGGTAAAAAAGGGGTGCAATCCATTTCAAGTGCATCTCCATAGAGTACATACTTTATCCAATTGTTTTCATTTATTGATTTATCTGCCTCCTCAAGATCCATACCTCACTTTTCAAGCATTCACTTACCATATCTAACCATCTTAATGGTAGATAGGTAATGGGAAGGGTGAGGGGAAGTCCCAGAACCTTGAAACTCAATAGGCTTGTCTTTTACCACATGCATATTATGTTTAGAAAGTAGCAAGAGGGTGGCCTGGCTACTAAGATGTGCTGTCCAAAAGTTGTACTGCACAATGGTGGAGCTGGCACATGTGACACTACTAAGATCACAGCACACCTATGTTTGTCAAATAATAACATCCGTCCATCAACTAAACCTGCATTGCCCCATGAGGAGAGTAGAAGCTCAGGGCTAGGCAAGTTGTCCTGACATTAAAGATGAGATTGACCAGCCTCACTCATCCCTGAGTGGCATTACATGAGCAATAAACCCCAACCACCCCTTGGATATAAACCTGCACAGGCTCAATCCTATTGGAATGCCTTAATTACCCACTAAACAACCAGGTGCCATAATTTGGTTATATGGTTACCACCCAGCATAGTAGGCTAAATGGTTTCTCGGGTTACAGGAAACCATTTGGTTTGTCACTCAGTGTAGAGACCATAAGGTAGCACTGCAATAAGTAAGTGGATAATGGGTGCCCCAATCTGCCACAATTAAGTTTATTTCACAGAAAGTACCTCCACATAACTTTTTTTCTTGAAATGTCATTCAGTCACTGTCCATCACAATTTTCTCAGGTACAGGTAACTTCAAATGATCTATTACTCTACATGATGTACAGGACTCATACCAACTTTTCCACTTAGATCTCCCATCACAAATACTATAAATACTTTGAATTGTGCCATCATTCTGTCTATGTGGTCTTAACTCTTTCTCTTCCATGCCTCATCACAATGTCCATATTCCATGTCTCATCACAATGTCTACATCAAGAGTTATATTTATCATCTCAGACTTGACTCCGACAAACATGCACTTCATAATCATTTGTCCTCTCTGCCATTCATCATTTATCAACAAACCAAGTCCCTCCATATTCTGCTCATGAGTAATGACAATCCACTATACTTTATTGTTGTCCAGACTATACATGTATCTACCGCACTTTATTTTTTGTTTGTAGAGGTACTACATTTTTCTCTAAACCACCTTACTGCTGTTGGTAAGTAAAAACTTCCAACACAGTTGTAATGTATACCTGTATACAGATACACTACCTTGCCTCAGTCTGTTCCTCCACTATGTCTTGCATTTTCATGATAGCATCAACAAACTCCCCAAGAGGCTTGACATGGAGCAGAACTGGATGGCTGGGATCTGGCTGGTAGCCCTTTCCTCCCAGACGATGACGCAGGATAAAAGAAAGTATAGTCTGAAAGACATCATGATTTTAAGTGACATACAAGCATAGTACAACACAATGTCCTCATCACTACACTCATCCTATATCGTTCATATAATTTATAAAGGCTCAATGTCTGCCAGCCTTCCTATCCAGTTCCATATCCCTGAGGCCACACTCTATGACCTCATCTCACGTCTTTTTTGGTCTGCCTCTCGCAGCTCTACCCTTGACATTCACAGCCCTCACCTTCTGCACAGTCATCCTCCATCCTTTCAACATGCCCAGACCATCTCAATCTGCCCCTCCTCACCACAACACCAATACATTCAAGTTCCATATTTCCTCTCAACTCTTCAATTGCAATACTAGCTTCCCCAGGCTTTGCATCCTGACCTTTTTTTTTTTTTTTCACCAAACAATGGGGTAAGGTAAAATCCAGTGACATGAAAGACAATGTATGAAACAGCAGGACTGGCATAATGAACCAGCCACTCATTTACACATTCAATCCCCCTATATCCTAGCTTTATCCTACAAGCCTAGCCATTTACACTTTCTTTCCCCCCTTGTATTTTTCTTCACTGATGCACTTGACATAATGGTATATCTGCCATACAGACTCATTCTCCTGATTATCAAGCTTAAAAAGGGGTGCCAACCAAATCCATCCCCAATCAATTCAATATCTGTATCAACTTTGATACAGTACCTTGATTTTTCACACACTCATATACCATAACTATCCATTTTCTTCATGGCCTGTCAAACTTTGTCTTACCATAAAACTTATTCAGAAATATCCTTTTCATGACTTTATCTACATCCACTCTCTATATATAACCATGCTATCTCTGTTAGCCTCTTATCAACAGACACACTCTCTTCTTATTATCAACAAATTTCCTTTGATTCATACTGCTTTTTATTCAGTCTACTCAATGCACTCCACATACAATCTTCAACTGTCTCTTTTCATTCGTTTCATTTTTAAAGGCTCCAACATGCTTGCATGCGCTGGCCTTGATCACCTAATGGCAGCTTTCCACGCTACACGATCCATTGCAGCCTCACTGTTCAGTCCCTTAACCTTGAGGTCACACTTAATGACCTTGTCCAATGTCTTTCTCGGTCTACCCCTCTAAACCCCATCCCCAATATTAACACTTCTCACCTTCCTCACCCAATTATCATCCCCCATCCTCTCCACATGTCCAAACCATCTCAATCTACCTCTCCTCATCACAACACCAATACACTCCAGTCCCATCCTACCTCTCAACTCTTCCATCGTAAACCCAGCCCCCCCGGACCTTGCACGCAGGGACGCACTACACATCCACCTAATCATTGTCATTTCTGTACGTCTGAGCCGGCGAATATCCTCCTCCTTTACTGCCCAGGTCTCACTACAATACAGCATTACACTCCTAACATGCTGCATACAAAGACCCCTTGACACGTAGGGAGAGCCCTCTCAATGTCAGAAGAGGCAAGAGCTCCCTGAACTTCTTCCAACCACTTCTCACCCTAGCCACAGAGCTAGCTCCAGCCCCACCTCCAGCACACAACATGTCTCCCAAATAACAAAACTCTTCCACATTAATTTTACTCCTGACTTTTTGGACTCATATCACAGTCTCTCACCCATACATTTATGTGGACACTATTACACCTTCACTCTGTTCTTTTACAGCCTCCATTCTCAGACCTCTCTTATGTGTCAAAACCTTCATAGCTCCTGCCACCTTTCTTCCTGTGCCATTCTACTTCCACTTCTTTGCATTTCTAATGTTCTTTTCCACTGCTGCACTGAGGTACTTCAACTCCTTCGATCATTCAGAGGACATTACAGTGAGTATTGCCTTCTTTCCCAACAACCATCACTGCTATTACCTATGGTACATCTGCCCTAAAAACACATCACTCACAGACATTCACAAAACTCTGAGCTGGTTTGCAAAGATACTCATCACTAATAGGAATCAACACTTCCAACTTCTCATCTCATTACAGCACTGATACTGATTCAACAGATTTCCATCAAATTATATATATATATATATATATATATATATATATATATATATATATATATATATATATATATCCATTCATCATCCAATCCTGCATTGCCCCATGAGGAGCATAGGAGCCCGGGGCTAGGCAGTTGGTCCCGACATTTAAGATGAGAGTGAGCAGCCTCACTCATCCCTGAGTGGTGAGCAATCAACCCCAACCATTCCTTGGATATAAACCTTCACCGGCTCATTCCGATTGGAGCATAATAATTACCCACTAAACCGCCAGGCACCAAAATTTGGTTATATGGTTACCACCCAGTGTAGTAAATGGTTTCCTGGTGCACAGGAAACCATTTGGCTTGTCAGTCAGTGTAGAGTCACCCACAGGCTGAAGGAAGTGGAAAGAATGAAGGAAAGAAAGACAGAAGAGGGAGTGTAAAGTCACCCATAGGCAGGACGACAAGGAGAGAATGAAGGAATGAAAGACAGAAGAGAATGGAAGGAAAGAAAGATGAAGAGGAAAGGGCAGACACCTGATAGCAGCACTACATCGAGTGAGTGGATGGTGAGCACCCCCAACTACCACCATCTATCTATCTATCTATCTATATATATAGGCATACCCCAGTTTAATTATCAAAATGGTTAGGTAAAACCCCATCGTTAGGCGGGGTATCATATACTGGGGTACTGTACTTTCAATATGTATTTCAATGTGGACCGTTTACCAGCCTCGGGTTTCCCCCCAAACCAAGTCCAAAACCCTCCCAGATGAACCCAAAAACAGGTTTAAAGGCAATCTAAATGGCCTAACAGCTGTAAAGGAAGCTAATCTAAGCCTAACACCTGTAAATAACTCACTAAAACCAACAAATCAAATCTGAATATCGTCATATATATGTCTGGAAAAAATCAAGCTTAGCCAACTGTACCCCAAAATGACAAGGTTCACCCCACCCATGGCTAAAACACATTAATCAAAGTCTAAAAACAGTTTATAAATCAACCTAAACACACAAGTACAGTCTAAAATATCATCACAATCAGTAAGAAAAAATAAAAACCCATCGTTAGGTGGGATATGGTGCAATTTCTACCACCATCGTTAAGCCGGGTTATCATATCTAGGGGTATCGTACATCGAGGTATTACTGTATCTATCTATCTATCTATCTATCTATATATATATATTCATCCATCCATCCATTCATCCATCCATCCATCATCCAATCCTGTGGTGCCCCATGAAGAGTATATATATCAATCAATCAATCAATCATTTCCTGTGGCACCCTCGGGGATGCATAGGGCCTCGATGAACTCACACCACCACATCCTATCTTGTGCTAACTCCTCAAGATCTCCCCAACACTCATCTCCAGCTTCCCGTCTCATTGTCCTCACCCACGTCTCTTTTGGCCTTCCTCTACCTCTCCTACCAGGTGCCACCCACCCTGGTGTACCTCGTACTATTCCCTGTCTCCTATACACATGTCCTAGCCACTTCCATCGTGAGAATCTAACATATTCATCGATCGGCTGCACTCCCGTTATTTCTCTAATTCTACTATTTGGTATCCTTTCCCACCACTTAACTCCTAATATTCTTCTAAGTGCTTTATTTTCAAACACCAAGAATTTATTTTCCATAGTCACTGTGCTGTACCAAGACTCGTGTCCATAAATTAAGATACTCCTAACCATTACCTTATAAAGTTTGATTTTTGTATGTACAGAGAAATTGTTATTATTCCAAATATTTTTAAGCATTCCCATTGCCTGATTAGCCTTCTTTAACCTTTCCTCGAATTCAAAGTTCAAAGAACCATCCTTGGCTAAATAAGTACTGTACCTAAATATTTAAACCTATCAACTTGCTTTACAACCATACCTCCAATTACACATTCCTGCGCATTTTCCATATTCATATTGATTATTTCAGTTTTTCCACAATTAATAACCAAACCCACCTTGCGACCTTCACTCACCAAACAGTCCAACACTCTCTGCATCTCTTCTGGCCCATCACAAATCAAAACTATATCATCTGCATAATCTAAATCCAAAAGTTTCCTGTTCTCTCCCCAAAGTATCCCTGCACCGGTTTCTGTTCCAACACGTTTCATAATGTAATCAATGACCAATATAAATAGTAAAGGCGATAGAACACCACCTTGAATTACTCCGGACTTGACTTCAAATGAATCACTCAGACAACCATCAACCATCACTTTACAAAATGTGTCCTCATGCATGTTCATAATGACCCTCACAAACTCCTCTGGTATTCCATAATGTCTCATGATCTTCCCCACTGACTCTCTCGAAACACTATCAAAAGCCTTTTCAAAATCAACAAAACAAAGACTTAACGGTACTCTCATTTCATTCACTTGCTGCATCAAATGCCTAACTATAAAGATCTGATCATTGCAACCACGTCCCTTTCTAAAACCAGCCTGTTCATCCCTCAGAATACCCTCAACCACCGGCTCCAACCTATTTAACAACACTCTACTGAAAACTTTCAAAGCTATCGGTGACAAAGAGATTCCCCTCCAATTACCACATTCATTCAGGTCTCCTTTCTTCGGAACTTTAACAATTACACCATTCTTCCAAACTGATGGTAGTAACCCCGTCACCCATATCTTATTGAATAGCTTGGTCAAGATCATTATTAATCTATCCCCCTCCACTTTAAACATTTCCGGAAATAAACCATCCTCCCCTGGTGCCTTATTATTCTTTAACTGTTTTACTGCTTTCTCCACTTCTGCAAGCCTCAACTCTCCTGTTTCTATATTTAAATCTTCCTGAGCAGACGGTATATCCTCTTCTGGTGGTATTGGTCTATTAAGAACTGTCTCAAAATGCTCTTTCCATCTATTTTTAATATCTCCATCTTTGGTCAATAAATTTCCTTCCCTGTCTCTAATTGGTATTTCCTTGCGTTTACCTGCATTACCACTCAGTTCTCTAATCAATTCATATGCTATTCTTTGACTCTGTCCATCATTTTTGTTTATTAGGATTTCAGTCTCTGCAACCTTTTCATCCACACATCTTCTTTTATCTCTCCTATATATATATATACTGTACTATACTGTACATATAATCATTCAGTAATCACCTTGTCATATGCTTTTTCCAGATTCATATTGCTGTTGTGGTCCCAGGCTCCTCGGGACATAACCCAATATGCTGCTGGCTGAAGTGACATTTTCAGCAATCCACTATTCACCCTTCAAGGAACAGAGAGGGTGTTTGTATAACCAGGTAGCAAAACCATCTAGCTGTTATCAGTATCACCAAGGGAAACATCCCTCTCAAGCATCTCCAAATCCACAAATTCCCATTACCATGATGTACTCCTCGCCTTCTCTATAATTATCAGTTCAGTCAATTAAATAATGCCATGCTTCCTCTTAAAGGAATTTTCTTACTTAGGTTAGCCATGGTACAACTAAAGTTTTCTATGTACTGGAAGCCATACCAAGTGCTACAACTAGCTAATTACTTCCTAACAGTTGCTGAAAACTGTTAGGAAGTATCTGAGATGTGTACCAGTAATACCATCTGTAACTATAGTGGGGGCACCACTCACTCAATGTAGTGCTGCCCTTGGTTGTCTGCCCTTTCCTCTTCTCCATCTTTCTTTCCTTCCATCCTCTTCTGTCTTTCCTTGTCTGTCTGTCTATGGGTGACTTTACATTCCCTCTTCTGTCCTTCTTTCCTTCAATCCTTCCTCTTCCTTCTGCCTGTGTGTGACTCTACACTGACATGCCAAATGAAATCCTGTACACCAGGAAACCATTTACTATGCTGGGTGATAACCACATAACCAAATTTTGGCGCCTGGTGGTTTTATAGGTAATTACAGCTCTCAAATCGGATTGGGCTGGTGAAGGTATATATCCATGGGATGGCTGGAGTTTATTGCTCATGTAATGCCACTCAGGGATGAGTGAGACTGGTCACTCTCATCTTAAATGTCAGGACCAACTTGCCTAGCCCCGGGCTCCTTTGCTTCTCATAGGGCAATGTAGGATTGGATGATGAATGAACCTTTCTAACAAGCCTCAGCAGAGGTATCCCATTACATAACACACTGTACATATATGTATACAGGTATTATTAGCTCTTACAATGCATCTTACCTGATACATGGGCATATTCTTCTTCTGGGCCTCAATGCGAATGTCCGAAAAGCCCTGCTGTGTGATCTCCCGTCCTGGCATGCTGCAGGCTAGTGTCAAAGCCAACTCATCTCTCGAATTGATTAGGAGCCGAAGATGAGCTAAGAATAATCTCTCCACATATATTTCAGACTCACTTCCACAATTAGTTTTACAGTGACTTTTAGGTATGTTATTTATGTAATCAGACAGAGAATCACTAATACCTTCCACTGTCACCAGTTCATCTGCATCATGTTCAGTACAGGTCCTTGATGGATCACTGCCATTCTTGAGTAACAAGTCTTCTGTTGGGCCTGTCTCTGGCTGCTTCTCTGAGACTCCTATGCTCTCATTATTAATACTCAAAGATGATAAGTTCAGATTATTTTCATTTATACCAGACATATTAAATTCTGACACAGGAGTAGTACCACCAAGCAAATTAAATTCAGATGATATCTTGTATATCTGTGAGTCCTTGAAAATCAACTTAACTACTTCTTTCTCCATTGTTGGCATTTCCTCTATGCCTTCTATGATAAAAACCTGAAAACAAGTGTGATTTGCGATTTACTGTATAGTATTTAACAGATCTCTAAGAGAATGACTCAAGGATTTCACATGGTATCATATTTTGATATTGTACACCTGTGCTCAACCAAGGGTACTGTCAATACTGAGTGGCACTTACCTGAGAAAAAATACTTTTTGAAAACTCCTGGTTATTGAGCAAGGTCTCCTTTAGGCATTTATAAATGATAAAATGGTCCACACAGTTAGAAGAAGTTAGAAACTCTTGGTAATTTTGGATTATATCCTTCATTTCTTGGCAAGATGGATCCTGGCTGAAAAGTAATTTGAGCAGCAGTTACTTCATGCACTGACAAGTTAATTTAAACTAGTAGTAGCAGTAGTTTGTGAAGTTACCAGTAAGGTCATTATATAGAGACCTGGTTCTGTAGTATACTTCATATCTATTAAGGGACTGCGAGTCACATCACAATAATCATACAACAAAGTAATTGTTTACATGGACCTGATCAGGATGAATTATTAGCTATGGTACATGGTATGATACCACAAGAAACTTAAGCAAATGATGAGCATAGTAACTGTACCATGCAGTACAGTTTCTGATTAGCAAAATGCAACAAATCTAGAAGGAAATCATCAATGTCCTTGCACCATGAGGCAATAATTTCGATGATTTGTCTCTTACACACTACTGGAAGCCCAGCAACTCCCCATTATCTTAACAAAGGAATATCACCAGCAAACAAGACAACAGGCAATTTCTGCATATGCACACTCCCCTCTCTCACTAGGGACACTCTAACATCTACTGTCTTCAGGGTTGGCACCAAAGTGGGTAACTCGGTTTAACCCACCCGGGTTTTTTCAGTAAAACCCACTATTTTACCAAGTTTACTGGATTTTTAAAAAATAATGTATTAAATAATAAATTCAGTTTTATTTGATTCAACGATTAAATTCTTGCACACAATATCAGAAGTAAATAATAGCTATCTATCTATCTATAGCCCGACGCCCTAATCCCGCAAAGGGTGGCCGCAGACAAAACGCCTCCAAGTCGCTCTGTCACCCACCATTTGACTACTTAATAATAGCTACTTAATCATATTCTATATTACTGGTTAAAAAAACACAACATCGCCAAGTATTTATAATACAGTATAATATCTTGGAAGCATAATCTTACTGATTTAAAAAAAAAGCTTATTACATTTCTCAACACCAACATAAGTAAAACATGCTTTTTGCAAATATGAATGTTGTTCTTTGATTTTTTTCAAAACTATTATAATATTTCTATTTTTCTAATAGCTTTTTTAACTGTTATCCTTTTCTTTTGAAATGATAATATTTTTGTGTCAGTAAATTATGGTTCTTGTCATGTTACCCAACCAATTTAACAAAAGAAATTTATTTTTTAAATAAGAATGCAATTCTCTGCCTCAATGATAAAATAAAAATGACATTTCACTTCTAAATGACTTATCAACATGAAATAATAATATTTCCTGAAAAAAAAAACATTATTCCTTACTGCAATTTCAAAAAATAAGGTCAAAGTTTTCTTCATTTTAAGAATATTTATATTCAGCAGATTCAGTTTTTATACGTCTACATGTAATGTGGTCGTATTATGCAGTCGACCCTGTGTAATTCACCGGGTCGGTCAGGATCACTTGATGGTCGTGATCGTCAGCTTTTACCCTCCCGGAAGGGAGCTGAGAGCTCATATAGTCCGATCTAAGGGCAAGGCTGTGACCTTCACACACGCACACACCCGTCCCCTTGCTCAAGGGGGACAGTAACCACCCACTTCGTCAGTGAAAATTTTTGCAACCTGAGCGAGGCGCGAACTCCCATCCACCAGTTGGCAAGCGAGAGAGTTACCACTGCACCAGCGAGTGTGTGTGTGTGTGTGTGTGTGTGTGTCATGTTGAAGCATGTTTCGCTGTGTAGCAGGCAGCCCAAGGAAAACAACCAAACAGGTCAAAACATGATTGTGTTCATTTCTCTCATTCAAATAACTGCATGAAAAATAAGATTTTATTGGCTATTTATAATTATGTATAGCAGAAACATTATTTTATTTATACTTAATGTAAACTCTGAAAAAATACACTTTTGCCTGGGTTTGGGGGGCATTTTGTGAAAAAACCCGAAATAACCCAGGTGGGTTAGGCTATTTAAAAAAAAAAAAAAAAAAAAAAAAAAAAAATTGCCAACCCTGACTGTCTTATCTTTTTTTTTTTTCTTTAGAGCAGCCTCTCTCTCTCTCTCTCTCTCTCTCTCACACGCATGCGTGCATGTATGTATGCATGCATGACACACATCCTCTCTACCTATAGCCAGATGCCATAATCCCATAAGAGGTGGTCAATTGTCTCTGAGTCAGTTGTTTTATGGGGAGGGGCACTAACCCTCTGCCAACCCACTTGTTGACACATAGGAAACAAGTGATTTGGTTATAGTTACCATCCAGGAAATGGTTTCCTGACTTACAAGAAACCATCAGACTTGTCACTGAATGTAAAGCCACCTGAAATGGAAAGAGTAATAAAAAATGACAGGAAAGATGGGAGAAATAGGAGGACAGGAGGGCAGAGACAGAAAAAGAATTATAAAGGTGAAGGAAGAAGTAGGCAGCACTACATCAAATGAGTGGATGATGGTCAACACCACTTACCATAATATATACAGGATATATATATATATATATATATATATATATATATATATTGTAGGTCAAGGTGCTCACCATCCACTCATTGTAGTGCTGCTCTCGGGTGACTGCCCTTTCCTCTCTTCCCTTCTTCTTTCCTTCCATCCTCTTCTGTCTTTCCTTCATTTTTTTCATCTTTCTTATGCCTATAGGTGACTCTACACTCCCTCTTCTGTCTTTTTTTCCTTCATTCTTTCCTCTTCCTTCTGCCTATGGGTGACTCTACACTGAGTGACATGCTAAATGGTTTCCTGTACACCAGGAAACCATTTATAATGCTGGATGCTAACCATATAACCAAATTATGGCACCTGGGTGTATGGATGGTGGTGTCCCTGTGATGATACCAAATTAAACTTGCAACATTGCTGGTCATTTTCAGTAATCTTATGGCAGACAATAAACAACACATAATACCTCTTTATTATGGGATTCAAGGAGGCCAAATTTTCATATTCTGGAACAGGTTCATCATTTGCAGTTAGGGTAAGTCGGCACATTTCGTTCCACACATCTAAAACATCACTTGCTGCTGCCACGAATTCTCCATGTTTCTGAGGTGATAGGTTTTATAATGCACATGATCAAATATCTGAAGCAGTAAATTTCAAAATGCACATGTTTACATACAGTAATGAAACAGTAAATCATAATGCAAGTCTGAGCTGTTGTTGCTATTTCTTTACTTCAGTCTGTCTGGCTGAGCAGACCCACTAATCACAATTAAGTAACAGTTTCCATGGGGCTGTCCTACAGGTAAAATACAGTACATACACCATGTATGGAACCAACAACCTCTTGTGGTAAACAGCACCTCACCAGGGAACTTCCCAACAGGGTGCAAAAGAATATGAGGTTTGGCTCCTGAGGGATGCCACAGCTGCTTCATTCCACTCAGGGTGCACAGTGCAGCTATATGTAGGTTCCTCATCAGTGCCACATCTTTAAGTACAATACTGATGCAATAAGTTTCACAATGCTTATGTTTACATACTGACCTGAAGCAGTATGTTTCATACTCCACATGCATGTGAACAATGATGAAACAGTAAATTTCATAATGCACATGTCTAAGTACCATACTGTAAACTATATATGGTAACACAGAACTGGTAAAAATATGGGTACTGATATCTTAAGATTAAGGCTGAGGTGATGCAAAACAAAACAGAAATGAAATGTTAAATAAACAGCAGCCCATTACATATCACCCCCTTCAGAGTGCAGAAGCCCAATGTTAGGATATCGTGGCCCAGAATGTTTACGGGATGGACACCAATCTATTCCCTGGTAGTACTGTATATTCTGGAAAAACCTCTGGCCACACCCTGGACAAGAATATACTGCACAAAACTACTACCATCTCCATCCCAAAAAACTTTAGTACCAAACCACTAGCAATCATATAGTTAACCATTCCACTTCAGTGATGCACTTTTCTTGTTATTTAAGATATAGGAAGAGAATTATTCTAAAATATTGAACACCAAATCACAGACCATACTTTTCTGAGTAAAATGATGTCTATAAAAAATATATATATATATATATATATATATATATATATATTTGAGCTGTCAAAAACTGTGATGTCGGAGCTCCTCCAAAGAGTAATCAGAGCGGCCAGAGGCTGCTGCGGTAACGGAAACATCTCATATCGCACTAGGACAATAAAATAGTGCTCCCGTGATGGTAACACCTCAGTAGCTATTGTCACTTCCTGATATGTGAACCATTATTGGGTCCCCAGTACTGGTGCACAAATATAAAAAGTCCATAACACATACCATATATGTATGTGCCACTTGATGACTACAGACATTTTTTTAGTGGCATGTACACATGCCACACGATGTGAAAAGGTTAAGGCTATATCTAACACCACCTGTTAAAAATCTTTCCAAAGGTAAACAAAATCATCTGGGCATACCGAGAGTATCAAAAGCAAATCACTGGACTGAAGGGATAAAATTATTGATCGTAAATTAAAATACAGGGTATATCTCACCTGACATTGACCTAGTTAATCCAAACCAAAAGAAAAAAATATGTTGCCAGATATAAAGGGTTAAATTACTGTATATATATATATATATATATATATATATATATATATATATATATATATACAGTATATATATATATATATATATATATATATATGAAAATATATCTTTTCAAACACTGACCTTCTTGTTGTTTCGAGCCAGACAGAGTTGGATGGCCTGGTACTGGTCATGGTAGGAGAGTAGACTGGAGCGGGGTGAAGGTAAGAGGTGATGGTGTCGGAGGGCAGACATGACAAGGTGCATCAAGCTTGAAGCAACACCCACATGTTCCCATCCAGCCTGGGTCATGTACACTACATTCCTGCCTTCACACTCTGCCTCTGTTTAGTAAAAATTATTAGCTATACAGTCAGCAGAAGTGATGTGGTGTGTCAGGCATTAAGCAGCACTCACATACTCCCATCTAGCTCAGCTCAAACACACTACTATTCAGTCCATTTCACCTGATGGAACTGGGACATTCCCACAAACTGAATACGAAGTTATGGCTATAAGAAATTTGATGGGCCCTAGCTGTCAATAAGTCTCCTCAGCTACTAGTTAAATCAACACTCCAATCAGACTACACCCAGCCATCTACAGGGCTGAAATGTGTTAGGGATCTTCATCAGATTAGAGTAAATGCAATTGCCTTGCCTTCACACTACCTCCATTTGGTAATAAGTATTATACTGTAAGTAAAATCAAATTTCATTCAATTTCATTTAACCCACTGACTGCTGGGGTTTCTCATAAATGAAAAAAACTACCTGGTGTTAATTTAAACAAATTTTCTTGATGTATTACCGTAGTAACAAAATAGGGGTGTCTCATGATTAATTTTGAAGCTTCTGACAAAAGGTTTTCTCTCAGTTGAACAAGATCTGGTTTTAGCCTGAATAAATAACCAGGAACACCAACTGCCCAAAAAGGCATTGTTTCATTATAAGGTTAACACTTTTTTCTTCACTAGGAGTTGCTTGATATACCATACAGATGTCTTGAAGTCAGAAAAGAGTAAATTCTGTGCTTGTAGGCCCTTAATCTTGAAACACAAGCATGTCTCACATAAAGTTGCATTGCGTGAAGCTGCACTTTGCCTGCACATTTCCTAGACAAAGTCAGGACTGCCTGTATGGCCTGTCTTATTTAATCATACATACTGTACTAAATTACTGCAACTACAGTTTCACCTATCTTCATGCTGAAGTGAAGAAAAGTATCTAATGAAGACTAGTTACCCAGTACTGTGATAAAGTAACTACTCTCCACTATTCACTGACGATGAAAAGTTCTCTAAACTGCAACAAAAAATTGTCTGGAGGTGGCAAATCTGGCAAAAATATGATATGCCGACATCACAGGGCATGGATTAATGAAGGTTGTTTCTAGCCATTCTATTATGACAGCTGATATGTGGCAGGAAACATAACTAAAAAATAGTTTCCAATCCCTTCAGTTTGACAGCTTATTGTGTTGAATAAAATCATCTGGTAGTCCCACGAATAAACTAAAATGTACCATCATACTAACAGGGTTAAAGAATCACAACTATACAAAATGCATAGCTACTACTGTATCACGAACTTGTGCGAGCGTATTTGTAGGTTTGTAACATTTTGCTCAGTGTGAAAACTGTGAATTCTAGTGGAATTTCCACAGACTATCACTCAGTTTAACCGTCCTAGCATTCACTCAATTGGGACGGTTTTCAGAACATTTTTCACTATTTCATAAGTGATTATCCTTGCGTGCAACATTAGCGCCTTTGCCGAGTGATTTATTGTGGGCGTGTATCGCTCACTTTCTTTCCGTTGACCGTTGAACCAAGCACGGCCATCCCTCGCCCCCTTTCATAATTCGAAGTCAGTCAGGCTTGCATCGTCGTGAGAGAAGGTTTGTGCACAGCGAGTTTCTGAAATCTCCAACTAGACGGTGAATCGGCGAAGAAGGTTTAGCGTGTTTGCAGCGTCCGTCCTACACACTGACGCCCAGTCATTCCGCTTAGCCCCATCTACTGACCAGTATTTCCTTTCGTTTTTCCTAGGTTTAAGTTTAGCTTTTGAGTGAGCAAGTGAGTGTATTCTCCTTGTTATTTTGAATTCATTTTGAGACATGTAACGTAAATTTATTTCATTGTAATTATTAAATTTTACTGTTCTTTTCCTTTGAGCTTAATGTATAGTTAAACTCGTGTTTTATTTCTCCACATTAAGCTTATTCTAGTTGCCGCTCCTAGTTTGCATAAACACTTTGCATTATTCATAACTGGTACTTAGGCCAGTCCTTTTGTATTAAGCTTAAATCCGTTGTGCCAACCAGGAGTTAATGCACTGGCAAGAACCTGTATCATTATTAGCATTAGTTATTGATTGTCAGGGGTGGAGTCACTTTCTCACGAGGCTAACGGTACTACAAACAGCACTCGTGAGTAAAGTCTCTGCTGTGTACTGTTGAGAAAGTTTATAAATTCTCATCCTTAGAGAATCGGCGAAGTAAGCCACATAAAGTAAAACTTACTGCTTGATTTCACAAGTCAATTCATTGTCTCTATTTTCAAGCAACACATATAACCTTTATTTGATTTTTAAATTCTCAAAACCCCGTGACATACTGTACACTCTTTTTACTGTAATTAGGCCTAAAATTGCCATCTCTTCATCTTGAATGATCAGTTATAACAATAAAGTAATTTAACACTAGATGATGGTATTAGTCATGAAGAAGTGCTGTGGAAAATATGCAGAATGTTGACATTATTGTATTACTGAGTACCAGTATGTGAAGAAAGACACAAAAGGATGAAAATCAAGGCCAAGTTAAAAAGAAAAAAAGCATCAAAACAGGACAAAGTTTATGCTGTCTGTTCAAGACCAATCATTACTTGTGATAGTTATAAACAATATACCGGTAGGTACCTGATGAAATGAACTGCTGAACTTTATGAAGTACAGGTTTCCTCTGCACCTCACTGTCCAAGACACTAGTGAGGAAGAGCTTAACTGTCATGTTGTCAGGATCTGGCTCAGGAGGTTATCTGTGCTGATAATGCTCTTTCCTTTTTGAAGACAGAGTACTGTACAGAAGAAAATATCATCAGAATCATCATCATACTTTCTGTTCCTCTTATTTCATTGCTAATAACCCCCAAGTTACATTTTCTCTGAGCTTCACAGACCTCCTCTCACCTGAAAGGTGGGCTTCCCAACCTTGAATGTCAATTACTATAACATCAACAATTAATAACCACTCTCTGAAAAGGGGAAAAAAAAAAATGGTTAACAAAATTAAGAATAATCTCCAATGGGACAACCCACCACATTTGAAAAAACACATCCTTCAGTACTATTTATAACATTCTTAACCCATAGCCAGGGTAAGGCATTTTATGGCCCATACCATGGCATTCTTCTTCAGTCATAACATAAGCAATGGTCACATCCAGATTCATTTCCCCTCACCAAATTCACATGATTATTATCTACATAAGGAAGTCCTTTATAAATTTTCAGTTCATTTCAAGCACCCACAACTAGGATCTTCCTCCCTCACTAGTAAGTCAGTCTCTTTCATATGTTGTATGCCATATTACGGATGATTATTCGTTGTCTGGGCAGTCATGTATGTATCGAGTGTAACGGCAGCGATACAATACCTTGAAGCCAGGATTGTTATTTGCGGTACTGTACTATACTTTCTGAAAAATAATAAGCTGTTACCTGCTTTGTTGGCAACTGACCATAGACACCCTTGTGTGGGTGAAACACGAGAAATATCAGTTGCAAGCAACACAGTTTACTGGTATAAACTAAGTTACTTCAGTGATATCTGAATGCTTTGGCAATCTCAACTGCAGTATGATGAAACTACCTAGTCAAGGACTTTTCAACATCTGCAAGAAGGTGCTATGGTAGATTTTAATCGATAATTTTGCTTGCACTCAACAGTTAAATTTGTCAATCGTATCGGGTACCTGTACAGAATTTCAAAAGCAAAGGCCAGTGGACAGTCCAGGCTGAATACTGTCCCTCGTCTATAAGCATCTTAACTTTCCATCCTGCATTCATGCTGTTACCCAACATAAAATTTCCCTTACCATACTACCAGGACCTATCTAATTAGCAAGAGCTGTGCAGAGCGTTGAACTGAAGAAGATTTAAATGTCGTGAACAAATGTCAAAAACCTCAAATGATATATCAGGCTCACGCTAACGACAACTTAATAAACAAATGTATCAAATTTTAACAAAATTTGACTATCATTATGCGTAATTATCCTAATCATATATATATATGTTTACAAATTTACTTAAAGTAGTAGACGATATATTAAGTTTCGTAAAAATCATTAATACAAGCTAGTTGGCTAAGCACACTGGTGTTATTAAACGTTTTGGTGGTATTACAGATATACTACCAAACAACACAAAATCGTGAACAGAGAAACAAATGGAAACGGTGGTAGTGTTCACTGTAGCTTTCAGTATCCTTTGCTATCTTTATAAGATTATCTTCACATTGGTTTATTTACCGTTATTAGGAATTTACGGAAAAATGCTTTTCAGATACTTCCTGAAAAATAATTATTAGCTTTTTTTACGAGTATTCATGATGATATTACACTGGTTTTGAATCACAGTTATCCACATCAACGCATATTTGAGTGTATTTCATGATAATTCTTACGTCTGGCAAGTTGTGGCAAAAGTTTTAAAAAGGCGCTGTTGAAAACAAACATACCATCTTTTCGTTTCACTGTGGTGCTTTACGGTACATATCAGAATATTTCTGTTTGAAGTATATGAATATATGTACGAATTTACTCAGCACATAAAAGGTCAACCGTAATGAAAATTCGCCGATATAAAGCGAAAATTAATTAATATAGTTAACTAATTAATGATGAAACTTTTACTACTGCCTCTACCCATAGTGTCTATTTAACTTCACCCACTATACGGGTTTACTTTTAAATCAGTTCATTCTTGAACTTTGACGTCATTCATAGGTCTTTTAAAGTCACTGATCCGCTTATCACTCTTTGGAGTAGCAGTATCCCAGTACTGTACATTCTCATGTGAGTTGACTCCCATTGTGTTCGTAAAAGTTTTGGTTGGCTAGGCTTCAGTTTTAAAAGACTACTTTCATCTCTACTATCCACCTATATATATATATATATATATATATATATATATATATATATATATATATATATA
The DNA here is from genome assembly GCF_032717465.1 of Coenobita brevimanus. Taxonomy (NCBI): domain Eukaryota; kingdom Metazoa; phylum Arthropoda; class Malacostraca; order Decapoda; family Coenobitidae; genus Coenobita; species Coenobita brevimanus. The sequence continues at coordinate 5,741,759 of NC_137027.1, read as the reverse complement.
TATTAAAATACCCGCCGCCGCCGAACCACTCACCCCGCCACCCCCAACCCCACCACCGAGCCACCACCACACCACCACCCCAGGAGGACACCACGGAGGGTTAGTGACCCAGGACAAGAGGGTCACCAGGACACCTATCTCCAGAGCCCCTCTTCCCCGCAATTGTCACAACACCAGGTGACTGGCAAGAGACAACGACCCTGCAGGCAGGCCAACCCTCAGCAGGTTCGGAGTGGGGCTGATCCAGAGTCAGTTCCAGGCAACACTGCGATACGGCCACCGTACGTACCGGGGAAGGAGCGGTCACTGTAAGCCCTTCAGTTGTTTACCCCTGTGACACCGCCATCACGGCCACCGTACGTGAAGGGGGAGGGAGTGGCCACCGTACGCCCCTCAGTCACAGCCACTTCTGGGGACGGCCTCGGGGCGTTAGTTATTGAACGCGCCCCGACTGGCAGAGAGAGGAATAGTGGAACCGCAATCATGGCCACTGTACGTGACGGGGAGGAGTGGCCACCATACGCCCCTCATCCACTTTTACCACCTACTGCGGGAGTAACGCCTCAGTTACTTCCCGAAGGGCAGGCAGGCCCACGGCTACGGTCTTAGTGCGAGCAAGGGTAAGTAGACCCTCGGCTACGGCCTCAGCACGCACCGGAGAGGGCGCTGCCCCTGTGCACCCCTCTCCTGCCTTTTCCTCCTTCGGGAGCAGCACCGCATTCACGGCCACTGTACGTGACGGGGAAGGAGTGGCCACCATATGCCCTTCAGCTGCGAGCCCTAGGAGTCACGAAACCACGTTCACGGCCACCGTACGTGACGGGGAGAGAGTGGCCACCATACGCCCCTCATTTGTGACTCTGAAGGCTCTCCCGGAGCAGGAGGTCCCTTGCGCGGCCGATCCCTTTCTTCCCGGCTGCGTGGGACGTCCTTTGTCTCCCCACAGGAGCAGTTTCCCGGAGGTGCTGTCGGAGTGGTGGCGTGACCCAGTCCAAGCCCTACCACTTACCCCTGGGAGGTCCCTGTCTCTGACGGACACCCGACGGAGGTGGCACCGCAGTTCACCCCTGACGGCGCTTCTTCCTGTAGGCGGCCGCAGTCCCCGGACTCCCAGGTCTGGCCAGCAGTCCCCAGGCCCAGACAACCCAGGCTCTCTCTCTCCTCGGAGCCAGAGGCGCCAGGCCCGCCTCCTGCAGCTGTTCGGCCCCAGTCTCAAGGGCCACCTCACAGGTTGAGGCCCCCAGACCGGAGGGCCTCCCTGCACCCCATCAGTGTGGCCCCAGTGTGAGGGCCACCCAATGACGACTACCACCCGGACAGTGACGCCCCTACGGACAGTGCGCTGCCCCCTTCAGGAGGGCTCCCCATAGGGCCTCTCTCTCACACCCAGGACGCGCAGCAGGTGATACCCAAAGAAAATACGGGTACGTAGTGATGTTAATAAGGTTAACACAGTGAACAATCAACATAGTAGTGTACAGTGATAATTAACAGAATAAGGCCAGAATGATATATAAATGACCATAGTCACACTCAGTGCGCAGTGACCCGATACCTGGCAGAACAGAAGATCACATACAGGAGGATGTATAGAAAATGTGGGTTAGAGCAGAGGCATGTGGGGTTCATCAGAAACTTGACTTTTTTTTTTTTCCTGGCCTATCAACCATTGGGGCTGAAGCCCCTGGTTATTAACCCGTCCCATCCCGACGTTTTCTGGGCAGTGGTACGCCCCAGTCCTGACATTTTTGGACCTTTTTTTGGGGGGGCTCAAACATCCGCTTTTGGTGAGAAACATCGAAAATTCATAGAGAAATCGCTCACCTGAGGTTTAAAATACTCGATTTAGGTACGAGTACTTCTTTACCTGACTGGGTTTTCTAACAGGCTGGCACCAAAGAAAACGAGTTCTATGGGAGGGTAACTATTTCATCCACTCATAAACAGTATTTACTTATTTACTTGGTACGAATTTATGTGTACAGTAGTTCCAGAGTATTGGTTTTCAAACAGTAATATAGGCATTATAAGCATTGTTTCACTCACTAACTCATCACCATTCATGACCTTTTTTTTTCTCACATTACTTGATCATCATTTCTGACTGTTTCTTCCTCTTAATGCTATGTAAACTTTGTCCTCCACATTGTCATGGATTGGGGAATCACTTTGGCCCTGAATGTCTTTATTGGCCAGGTCACTGGTAACAGGTGAATTGCCGAGACAATGGCGTGCAGGGAGGGGGAGAGAGCTTATGCAGTGTAAGGCATTGTCCCTGCTTGGCATCTTGTAGAGGAAAAGAGGAAGGTGTCCCGTGTATACGTGCCAAAAATCACTCGCGAAATCACTCGCGAAAATTGAAAATTGTGCAAATTAGGGACCTTGCAATGTTGCTGCGTTAATTCACGTCTTCGGGACATGAGTGCACATCATGTGCGGACGTTAATTCACGTCGCCGGGATGACACGGGTTAAGGCTGGATATATATATGTATATACATTTAAACATATATACATATATATACAAACATATATATACACACACACACACACACACACACACACACACACACACTTCCATGCATACATACTGACACACTTTCATGCAAACGTACATATATATATATAATAATTTTGATTTTATTTTTTTGTATTTTTATTATTTTAAATTTTTTCTTGGTTTTATATTTTTTATACCTTATATTATAAAGACAAACTAATCTAAAGACCCTAAAACTAATCCCCTAACAGACAAATCGCTAACCTATACTAAATCCTACAGAGACAAATAGCTAGACTTACACTAATGGTAAAATTACCTCGACTAACAGGACAGCATCGACTGCAGATATGTAATGCCTTTCTACATGACATACCTGCACTCATCACCTGGTGACCGTCAGTCGACGCACAACCTAATATAGGGGACATCAATATATGAAAGGGAACCAGACGAGTCAGGAACATTTCTATATGCGTCAGCTGTCGGCCCTAATTAGAATAACTTAAGCAAGATAGTATACTGTATTTACATAATTTGTACAAAAAGTGAAGAACCTCGGCCAACAGACCACCATCGACTGCAAGTGCCCAATACCTTTCTATATTGAACACTTACACTCATCAGCTGGTGACTCTTCGTCGAGGAACGGGGATTAATGTAGGGGACATCAATATTAGAAATAGATCAGTGGGTGGAGGAACTATTTCAAATATGTCAACTGTCAACCCTAATTAACAGTACTATATATACATATTTACAGGTGATACAAAATATAACCATACAGTAAAAAAGTCACATCACTCTGATCAGTCCGGTCTCTCTCAGGAAAGCCATCAATTTATTAGTCATAACAATGTCCCCATCACCCAGGATGGTGGAAAGGGTGAAGGGGACGTCTGCTGCACCGCAGTAATTTATAAGTGAAGCACATTCACGAATAAATCGCCGACAGCGCAGGATGATATGACTGATAGATAACACCGCATTACAGATGTCACAGTGCGGTGGGAAGCGTCTTTCCATATATGGTTTCATGTGAGTTAAAATGGTGGCATTAAGCCGCAGCCGCGCTAATACTTTTTCCTCAAGGCGACTAGGGCAGTTGGCGGTGTCCCAGTCGCCTTGGTGCGTCTTACAAGTTGGAATATTTAGTCTGGTCCACTGACCTTGCCACAGAAGATTTATTGATTTCTTTCCGAGAGATAGACTCGACCGTAGATCACGAGGAACGTCCCAAGTCTCCTCGAGCTCTACAGCCGACTTTGCAAGTACCGTAAGTCAGCCTGCTCATTGCCGTAGATACGACAATGACCAGGCACCCAGATCAGCGTGAATGACTTGTTGCATGAATGTAACTTATTAACATTGCGGCCCGGATCTCGTGAGAGTCCGTAGTACAAGATGCAATTGCCTGAACGGCTGATTTTGAATCTGAAAATATGACAAATGAGTCATGTCTAGAATTGAGAGCATAGTCTATAGCTTTGTCAATAACAAAAAGTTCGGAGGTAAACACAGATGTATGAGTCAGCAACCAATACCTAAGTGCACATTCAGTCGACCAAACACTTGCACCCACATTTTCACTCGACTTGGATCCGTCGGTGTACAATTGATGGGACCCCAAGTGATGAACAATGATGTTACGAAACAAGTGGTGGACCTCCGCCTCCGGCGCCTTGGCCTTTGGTGCTGGGAGCCATGAGACATCCACTGTAAAGCCGGGTGGCTCCCAAGGCGCTATATTTTTAAACACCAACTTGTCACAGTCACTGGGGTCCACACCAAGCTCCTGAGTCAGTAAGTGGAGGCGAACGGCAAGTGGCCGACGCACCCCCCACAGAAGGTGGTGGTATTGACGCAATGGGGTACAGGCCACATTGCCGATATTACTTTTCCTTAATGTTCGTAACCCGTACGATAATGCCAGGTGGCCACGGCGAATACGGAGGGGAGGCACATTCGCCTCCACTTCCATACGAGCTACACGGCTACACTGGACGGCTCCAAGACACATTCTCAAGCATTTATTCTGCAACACATCCAATCCTTTCAGCGTGGCATCAGATGCCGAGTCATACACCTGTGCGCAATAGTCTAGCTTCGATCGAATAAGGGACTTATACACCATTAATAAAGATTTTCTGTCGGCACCCTATGTAGTTCCCGCTAGGTACTTAAGGACATTTAATGATTTATCACAACGAGCAAGCAAAGTATTAACGTGAAGTTTAAAATTCATTCTTCGATCAAAATGTATTCCTAAAAATTTTACAGAATTTTGAAAAGGTACCGCCTGATTATTGAAAGTTAAGCACAAATTAGGTACGTTACGATTAGTGAAGACTTCAGCGGCACACTTACGGACGGAAAACTTAAATCCCCGCTGCAAGGCCCATAAATGGACGGAGTCAAGGGCTGCTTGAATCCGCCCAGCCGAAAATTGTGCATTACGGGAGGAGTGCCATATTGTACAATCGTCAGCATAGAGCGAGTATTTAAGATTCCTGGAGATGGGAGCTGATGACAGAATATCATTGATCATAATACTAAATAAAGTAGGACTAAGCACACTTCACTGCGGCATCCCGTTTTCATGGATAAATATATCCGATGTTACGTTACGGGGCAATTTGACAGAGAAAGTCCTGTCCCTTAAGAAATTTGAAATAAAAATTGGCAGATTTCCTCTTAAACCATAAGCATAGAGCTTCATTAGTATACCGTGTCGCTATGTCATGTCATAGGCTTTATGGATGTCCAAGAACACCCCTATCATGAATTCTTTATTGGCAAATGCCTCTGCAATACAATGCTCCAAATTCATTAAATGATCTAGTGAACTTCTGTATTTATGGAAGCCTCATTGTTGATCATTTAACAAATTCTTCGACTCTAAAACAAAAAGAAGCCTATTGTTTACCATTCATTCCATGACCTTACATAGAAAAGAAGTCAACACAATAAGACGAAATGAAGTGGAATTCATAAGATGACCAGCCTCTTTGGGTATCGGTATGACGAGCGCAAAGTGCCATGAGTTTGGGAACGTTCGAGACGCCGAAATCTCATTGTACAATGCTAACATCTTAATCAGGTTGTCCTGATTAAGATGCTGGATCATACCGTACGTGATGGTGTCTGGTCCAGGGCGGTGTCTTTACAGGATTTAAGGGCAAGGAGCAGTTCATCTAGCTTAAACCCTTGGTTGTACGGGGAGTCTACGTCTTCTGTGGCAAAGTCTAATATCTGTAGCTCAGCCGTGCGTTTATGATGCTGAAAACGCGGATCATAATTGGCTGAGCTACTTACATGAGAAAAACTCCTGGCGAGGATGTTAGCAACGTCCACGGGCTCGTCATAGATGTTATTATTAACCTTCAAGGTGGTGATAGGTATGTATGGGCCTTTATTATTTAATATTCTTATAGTGGACCAGACTTTACGTAATGGTGTAGTACGAGTCACCGTGGACACAAAGGACCGCCAGGAGTCACGTTTGGCCCTTCTTATTATTCTCCTTGCCTCAGCCCGTGCCTGTTTGTATGCAATAAAATTTATCTCGGTGGGCTGACTATCAAAAATCCTGTATCTCCTATTGCGTTTTCTTGATGCTTGTCGACAATCCGGCGTCCACCAATGTGCTCTATGCTTCGCATGAACCGTAGAAGTCTTGGGAATAGCAGCCTCAGCTGCGTGTAATATGGATTGGGTTATATTTTCGACCTTAACATCTATGGTCTCCCCAGATATATCTAAATTGGCGATCCTTGAGAAGGATCCCCAATCTGCTTTCTTATAGTTAAATTTTGGAGGTGGAGGGTCCGAAATGATGTCGCGTGTATAAGAAAGACAGATGGGTAAATGATCACTTCCCTAGGAGTCGTCGTAAGGGTCCCATGAGAAATTCTGGATGTATACCAGGGGAGGCCAAAGATAAGTCAATGGCCGAAAAGTTACCAGTACGATCATCTACACGAGTCGCTCTACCATCGTTCAGAAGACAGAGGTTGGATTGTAGTATTAGGTCGGCTACTTGCTCCCCACGACCATCGATCCTCAAGCTACCCCATTGATAGTGATGGGCGTTAAAGTCGCCCAACACTAACTTATTCCCAGGTAGATATTCAACTAGTGAATTTAAAGCATCACTATCAATGAGGCCGTGTGGAGGACAGTACAGAGAGCAAATAGACAGATACGTGTTATTCAATTTTACTCTGCACGCGACAGCTTCCAGAGTAGAATTTAGAATCACTTCCGTTTGTGGGTGTGATTTGTGTGTGTATATGGCAACTCCGTGACCTTCATATCTTCTATACGAGTGATAGTGTTTGAACTGTGGTGGATCAGGATGATCCTCCAAGCGCGTCTCCTGTAAACAAACAACGTCTGGCCTGTGTATTGACAGCAAGATTGCTATATTGTGTAACTTATTCCCGACACCTCTACAATTCCACTGTAATACAGTGAATGCGGCGGTTTAAGATTTACGAGGGTGGCCAGTATGCTTAGTTTTTTTTTATGCCCCCCACATCCAGGCGAGTGGCTACCGGGGGACCTTTCCCGGTTCTTGTTCATGGAGACTTCCATATTTTCATCAATGATAAGGCTCCCAGACTCCACCGAGGAAGAGCTATTCATTCTCTTCCTCGCTGGACCAGGAGCGGGAAGGACATGAAGACGTGACTACTTAGTGAGGGTGGTCAAATTAATTTTGTCAGACTTGTCAGGCTTCTGTTTTGGCCGCACTGACTGCGAAGGAGCAGCGGCAGCCTGAGAGTATGATGTAGCAACAGGGATGTCCATAAGAGAGTTGGAACGTACAGGAGGCTTAGACTGAGAGGTAGGGCGTGGGGCATGAGGAGCGAATGTTAGGTCAGTCTGTGTCTCAACGGTGCACATCACGGGACAGGACACAACCGCCGATGCATAGGAGATATTAGGCTTGGGAGTTGCATGCAACTCCTTCACCTTCTTCCTTGCATCGTAAAAGGAAATGCCCTCAGTCGCTTTCACAGTGCAGACCTCTTTCTCCCCCTTCCACTTGGGACAAACCCTCGAGGAAGTGGAGTGAGCATCCTTACAGTGAAAGCAGCACTCAGTCTCGGATGTACAGTTGTCAGCAGAGTGACCTACAGCCGCACACTTGCCAAACACGATGTTGGAAGCCCGGCAAGCCTTTTCATGATGTCCACAGAGCTGACATTTTGAACAACGAAGGGGATTGGGGATGTACGGTCTTACATTTACAATTTCATATCCTACTTTGACATTTGTAGGTAGAGAAACTTTGCCAAAAGTGAGGACAACAGTGGCTGTCTTCGTCCTTACGCCTTCCTGAAAACGAGTGATGAATCTGGCATCAATTACATCCTGCTGAGCAAGTTCCTGTATGATCTCTTCCTCACTCATCACCATGAGATCCCTGCAAGTGATAACACCCTTGCAGGAATTCATGGATGTTGGGATCTTGGCTTCGATATCATGGCAGTGAAACTTGTGCAGCTTTAGCAAGTCTTTAACCTGAGCAGAGTTGAATGTCTTTACTAGGAGGTCCCCATTTCCAAGTTTTTTTACTTGTTCCACCTCTCCCGCACAGTGGTCAATCACCTTCTTGACAATTAAGGGATTGAGTCTGGACAGGGGAGTGGAACCTAGTGCATGAAGCGTTACGAAGGTCGCGTTATTTACAGGTATGCCGAGCGGGGAACGAGTCTGGCGTCCGTCACTCTGGGGCCGGTCAGTCACGGTAGGGATGTCGTCAGGACTACCTCTCCCCGTGAAGGGGGGGGAGGCAGTAGGGGCGTCCGTCATAGTTACCACTTCCCCTGGTGAAGGGGAAGTGGGAAGAGAGAGAAAAACGACCAAGGGGCAAAGTACCTGGGGAAGACCCACCTAGGCTGAGATTACCCTCTCAAACCATTATCGGGAGGACGCGCCTGTGTGTGACTCACACCCCAGAGCGATCAGTGGGGGGTACACTCCAGAGGTGAGTAAGCAAAGGCAATCTCAGTAATTAGATATAGACACCTACTATATCTACTAAGGCCAGGGAGGAAAATGAGGTCTAGCTAACCTAACTTTATTGAAAAACGCCCTAGTGGCGAACAAAAGAAAAAGCTAACGCCGGTGAGGCAACCCTGCAGCTAGAGGAGAGCTCAGAAACACGTCTTCCTTCTCCACGACCATTCATCAAAGTCCCAAGTCACTCCCAACTTGTGACCTAGTGCTACTGTGACTAAGTAACTCTCGCGAGTTACGCGACCCGCATCCTACCCACTTATGGTAATGTTCATTCCCCCCACTCTTGGTCACGTCCTCCCCTAGTGAAACGAACTCAGTAAATAAAACGCCATCTCTGCCAAAGAATATTATTCGGGTAGTGTAATATTAGTATCAAATATTCCTGTACAAGTGAAGAGTGACCTATTGTGTGTGAAATTCTACCCATTGTATTAAAGGCTAATTCTGTGTTTCCTGTCTCTACACATATCCAATATATCTTTGTGTATATTGTCACGGTGTCAGAATTAAGGTAATAGATGTGTTAAGGTGTACTGCCTGGTTTTTATGTCCTGTTCCTTTGTGGGTGCTTTACTTCCGGTCCTGAAAGAGGACCCCGCTCAGTAGCTGGTGTTCTTAGGACGAGAGGTCGGACTAAAAACTTGCAGCATAACATATATATACTGTATATATATATATATATATATATATATATATATATATATATATATATATATATATATATATATATATATATATATATATATATATATTGCCAGAAGCCTTAATCCCTTATACTGGGTGGCCACAAACAAATCGCCTCCACGTCACCCTTTCCCCAACCATTTCACTGCCCACCTTTCTCATATACCTCTCCACTCCATCCCTCCATCTCATCCTTGGCCTTCCTCTCCTTCTCTCCCCCTTCACCTCACTCACATACACTCTCCTTGTCAGTCTCTCTCTCTATCCTCTCCACATGGCCAAACCAAGTCAATGTGTTTCTCCTAATGCTTCCTATCACATCCATACCACAACGCTCCTTCATATCCTCATTTGTCAGTCTGCCTCTCGGCGTGACTCTACAGGCTCCTCTCAAATAACTCATTTCTACTGCTCTCGCTCTTGACTTGTTTCCCTCCAGCGACATCCAAGCTTCACTTCCATACGTCAGAGTTGGTATCACAATACTGTCATGTAATAACTTTTTCACTTCAATGCTCACTTACCTGTATCTTATCACTGCCTTCAAGCAACCAGCAACCTTTCTTCCTTGTAGTACCCTTTCAAGCACTTCACCCTCCAAACTTCCATCCTTACTCATAACACTACCCAAGTACTTAAATGTACTCACATTTTCCATTTCCTCTTCATCCAACCTCACTGTACATTCACTGACTTCACCTCTCTCGAAGACCATAACTTTACTCTTCCCTACATTCACATTTAAATTCCGCTTCTTACACACTCTCCCAAACTCATTTACCAAGCCTTGCAGCTCCCCTTCGTCTTCACTTATCAACACAGTATCATCTGCAAACAACAATACAGAGAGTTTCCAAACACTGCCCTCTCTCATTAGGGCCACTCCAACATCCACTGCCCTACCTTGTATCTCTTTTATAACCCCATCCATTTACACATTGAACAACCATGGAGACATGACACATCCCTGTTTCAGCCCAACCTTTAAACAGAAAAATTCGGTTCACTAACCACACGCACTGCAGCCTTAGCACCCTCATACATAATCTTCACAGCATTCAACAACTTCCAATCTACTCCATATAGTCTTAATACTTTCCACAATCCTTGTCTATCCACCCTGACATATGCTTTCTCCAAATCCATGAAGGCCACATACAACTTCTGTCCCTTCTCTGGACACTTTTCCACTAAAGATCTAAGAATGATTATCTGATCTACACAACCTCTTCCCTTCTTGAAGCCTACCTATTCTTCTCCAACTAATTTCTCTGTTATTTCACTAACTCTGTCAATAAGTATCCTGCCGTATACTTTTCCTATTACACTAAGAAGAAAAATGCCCCTATGTTTACCACACACTTTTTTTCCCCCTTTCCCTTTGCACAAGGGAATAATTTTATCGGACTTCCAATCATCCGGGACTTTACCTTCCTCCCAGGCCAATCTGCACATCTTCCACATCCATTCAACTACTATCTTTTCCCCCGTTCTTCAGCATTTCACCATACACTCCATCAATTCCTGGGGCTTTCCCCATTTTGACTTTCTTCATTGCTTCCACAGCTTCCATCCTACCGATTTCTTCCTGTCTTCTTACCTCCTTCCTTCTCCCAGCCATTCCCCAGCCACTTATACTCGCATTACTTCCATTCTCTATGTTCAACAATTCATTAAAGTGTTCTCTCCATCTGCTCACTTTTTCTCCCTTCTCTAATAATCTACCATTTTTATCTTTCACTCCTCTACTAACTTCATTGCCACCTTGTCTGACTTTCTTTACCTCTTTCCAGAACATTTTCTTACATTCTCTTCACTTTACACTCAAATTCCTTCCAAATTCCTCATCCACTCTCTTCTTACTCTCTCTTACTCATCTTTTCACCTCTCTCTTCCTTTCTACATATAACTCTCTCATCTGTCTCTCAACTTCTTCCACGCCCCTATTTCTCATCCACTTATTATATGCTTTCTGTTTCTGTGCCACAGCCTGTCTCACCTGTTCATTCCACCATGCTGTTCCTTGCACCCCCTTTCGACTTCTCTTCACCCCACCTACCACCTCACATGCTGCACATATTTCCTCTGTGAATATCTTCCACACACCTTCCACGTCCCCCATCTGTTCCAATTCATATTTACCCAATCGTTCCTCCACTTCTCTCTTATATTCTGCCTTTTTCTCATCCTCTTGTAACCTTTCCACTCTCCTTACATCTACTCCTTCCTCCCATCCTTCCCTTCTTCTTTCTTCATTTTACTTGGACGTTGATTCTGACCACCACTTGGTGGTGGTCAGAAAGTCCACCCCCCCAACCTCTATATGCTTTTGCATCCATTACACTTTGCATCCTTTCATCCACACACACATAATCAATCATTGCCTTCCTTTCATTCAGTTCACCATCTACCCTTCTCATCACTCGCCATGTATACCTGCGGATCATTTTGTGCCTGTAGAGCAGTGGTTCTTAACTGGTGGTCCGTGGACCACTGGTGGTCCACAGTGACTTTATGGGTGGTCCACAGGACGTTCACTATATTTGGTAATAAACTGGAAATTGGTGCATATATTTTTAAATTTATTGAAATTTCGAAACGAAGAATTTTATCAAAATAAATAATTGGCCATTCATTTTATTATATTATTCCTGTTGATTATTCCAGTTGATTGGTACTTACCCAAATCTGTCAACACATGCAGTCAGATGTCTTCTGCCATTTGCATCAACTTCCACGTGTGAGAGCAGATTTTCATGTTTGTTGCACATTAAGTCCAAACAGAGGAATCGGCTTGCAGTGGAAAGCGATATTCATTGTGCATTATCAAGTACCACTCCTAACACTGAAAAGCTTGTCAGTGAGAAGAGAATCCAAAAGTCTGGTTGCAAAGAAAAGTGTTAATTGTATACTCCTACATAATTTCAAAATTCTGTTTGTTAGAAATAAATTTCACAGCAAAATGTTAGAGAAGTATTAATGTATTTCCTGGAAATTATGTTTGGAAGAAATATATTTCAAACCAAAATGTCAGCTGTCTACTATTTTATATCATTTCTCGAAATTATGTTTGTAAGAAATATATTTCTAACCAAAATGTTTGTTGTCTTCAGTATGCTTTATTTATCATTACTCAAAAATGAAATGGTCCACGATATCTTTTTTAATTGGGCTGGTGGTCCATGGCCTGAAACGAGTTGAGAACCACTGCTGTAGAGGGTACTGGCTATCACCAACCCGCTCCCTGCACAAATGTCCACTAAAGCACTGACATTCTCATCTATCTCAGCAGGCACACCCCACTCACCAACTACTACATCCACCTTAACATTCCCTACTTTACCATTAATATCACAAAATCAAAAACACTCTCATTCCTTTCAAACTTTTCCATGCATACTTCCACATTTGTCCAGAACTCTTCTCTCACTCTGCTTGCACGATCTTGTGTTGGCGTATACATGCACACAATCGCCCACATTTGTAGTCCAACTTTCAGTCTTACCCACACAATCCTTGAACCAACTGATCCATACTCTCTTATATTCTCCTTTCATCTGTTACTCAAAACAATACACACTCCCTCTTTTGCCCTCTTATTCTCACCTACTCCTGCACATATACCCCATCCATACTCCCATTCTCTCTCACTATTTAGTTTCAGTTAATCCACATACATCCACTTTCGCACCCTCAAGCACCTAGACAATCTCTCTCTCTCTTTCACCTCATCATCTGCACCCCCTGTAAAACAATTAACTCTAAGCCATTGGCCACCCCGTCTGGGATACATGACGTCTGGCAATGAATGAATGAATGAATGATCTGCACCCCTTACAGGTCGCCATCCGTATTATGTCCTTTGTACGGTCCCTAGTCGTCATATACATACATACATATATATATATATATATATATATATATATATATATATATATATATTTTACAGCAATAAACATTTCAATTCAATAGAGAGAGAGACAGAGAGAGAGAGAGGGTAGGGAGAGATGGAAAGATATGGTGACACGAAGGAAAGATGGAGGCATGAGGGGAGAAAGTGCGTGGGAGAAAGAAAGGAAGCGTAAAGGGGATGAAGGGGGGGAAGAAGGGACGTAGGGAAGGGGAAAGAAGGATGGAGGGAGGAAGGAAGTGAGGAGGAGAGAGGGAAGAGAGGTGGGGGAGGGAGGGAAATAAGGAGGGGGCGAGAGGGATGAGGGGACGGGGAGAGGGAAGAGAGAGGGTAAGAGAAGGGTAAAAAGGGAGTATGAAGGCAAGTAGGAAGAGAGGAAGGGAAACAGGATGGGGGGAAAGATGAAGCAAGATGGATATAGGAAGGGGAAAATATAGCTAAGATGGTAAGAGGGGGGAATTACAAAAGGAAAAGTGTTAAACATGGAGGGAGATAGAGAGGAGACAAGAAGGGAGAGATAAAGGGAGGCAAGAAGGAAGAGAGAAACTGAGGCAAAAAGAGAGATGGAAGAAGGTAAATCAGAGGATGAAGCACCTATCTAAAGTTAACCACGGCCACCATTTGTTGGCCATCAGTATCAATATAAATTCCCATGTAATCCTGAGCTCTGGTACCAAATCACGGCTAAAATTACAAGACTCTTAAATCCGTTCATTTTTCTTACTGCTTTTTCTGAATTCGGAAGAACACTGCACTCCAAGATTTATATCCACCTCCCACTAAGATGTGAAAAAAAAAAAAATCTATATTCGTTGGTATTAATTTCTATGGATCATACTGAATTCACATCAGGTTTAACATCACCCTTCTTCAAGATATTTTCTCTTTTAATTATCTGGATTGTTTGATATTACAAGGAATGACAAACATACATCCTCATTTCTCAGTATCAAGGACAGACCATCTCCAAGGCAGCATGACCCGATTGGTTTGGGTATCCCTGTGGCCAAACTTCTCACCCCAGACCTAAGGATTTGCTTCTGCCCCTCTTACTTCTTTGGTAATAACTCCTTCACTCCAATGACGCATACCATATTTTACTGTTGCAGCCACCAAAAGATTCCATTCAGCTTTGGCAAGAGTTTTCTAACCGGAGAAGTTAAATAGTAGTTAGTCTTCATTAATCCCCTCACTATACTAGACATTTGTCCTTTGTTGAATTGTGTGGTGGTAGTAAGAGTAATATATGTAAGTTTGTCATCGAATTGAAGAGGTTAATACATTTTCTTAGCTTCAGTTTTCCATCAGCACACACACACACACACACACACACACACACACACACACACACACACACACACACACACACACACACACACACACACACACACACACACACACACACACACACACACACCACCACCACCACCACCACCAACTGAAACACTATCACTCATCACAAAAAAATCACTCCATCTTACCATCTCTCCGCGGCGATGTCTCACTTTTGAGGCTTGTGGGTCTTGTGTCAGGCTGCCTTCTCTTCAGCCCCTACATATCACTGCCCAGGCACCACACAATGACCTGTTTTAATACCATGGATTTTCCTGGACACTGACTGGCCTCATTTTTTTTGAAAGTCTATCTATCTATCTATTGCCAGACGCCTCAATCCCGTTTGGGGTGGCCACAAACAAATCGCCTCCAAGTCGCCCTGTCCCCCCCCCATTTCACTGCCCTGCTCCCAACTCACACACCCCTCTCTCTTATACCTCTCCACCCCATCCCTCCATCTCATCCTCGGCCTCCCCCTCCCTCTTCCCCCCTCCACCTCACTCACATACACTCTCTTCGTCAGTCTTTCACCCTCCATCCTCTACACATGGCCAAATCACTTCAGTGTGTTCCTCATAACGCTTCCTATCACATCCACATCCACACCACAACGCTCCTTTATATCCTCATTCGTCAACCTGTCTCTCCATGTGACTCCACAGGCTCCTCTTAAATAACTCATTTCCACTGCTCTCACTCTTGACTTGTGTCCTTCCAACAACGTCCAAGCTTCGCTTCCATACGTTAGAGTTGGTATCACAATACTGTCATGTAGTAACTTTTTCACTTCCATGCTCACTTCCCTGTTTCTTATCACTGCTTTCAAAGAACCAGCAACCTTTCTTCCCTGCTGTACCCTTTCAAGCACTTCACCCTCTAAACCTCCATCCTTACTCATCACACTACCCAAGTACTTAAACGTACTCACATTTTCCAATTCCTCACCATCCAACCTCGCTGTCCATTCACTGACTTCACGTCTCTCAAAGACCATCACTTTACTCTTCCCTACATTGACCTTTAGATTCCGTTTCTTACACACTCTCCCAAACTCATCCACCAAGCCTTGCAGCTCCCCTTCGTCTTCACTCAACAACACAGCATCATCTGCAAACAACAGTACAGGGAGTTTCCAAACACTATCCTCTCTCACCAGGGCCACTCCAACATCCACTACCCTACCTTGTACCTCTTTTATTACTCCATCCATGTACAGATTGAACAACCATGGAGACATGACACAACCCTGTTTCAACCCAACCTTCAAAGAGAAAAATTCACTTAGTTCACCATCCACACGCACTGCAGCCTTTGCACCATCGTACATACTCTTCACAGCATTCAACAACTTCCCATCTACTCCATATATTCTTAACACTTTCCACAATCCTTGTCTATCCACCCTGTCATATGCTTTCTCCAAATCCATGAAAGCCGCATACAACTTTTTATTAACTGATGCTATAAGTAAAAATGATACTGCTCAGTGAAGAAACTCGTACATGCATACATAATATACATGCATACATTCATACATACATGCATACATACATGCATACGTACATACATACATACAGCCGTTTTCAGGGGTATGGGCCCTTTCCCTCCCCTTGTCTGCCCTTCACCTCACTCACACACTTTCCTAATAAGAGTCACATTCTCCATCCTCTCCACATGGCCAAACCATCTCAGAGAACTTCTTAACACTTTCGATCACATCTATATCAACACCTCAACGCTCCTTTACTTTCTCATTTGTCTGTCTGTCACTCTACGTAGCTCCACATCCATATCAACACCAGAACGCTCCTTCACTTCCTCATTTATCGTAATATCTCTCCACGTGACGCCACATCCATATCAACATCACTACTCTCCTTTACTTCCTCATTTGCCCGTCTGTCTCTCCACCTAACTCGACATCCATATCAATACCAGAACGCTTCTTATTTTCTCATTTGTCTGTCTGTCTCTTAAATCATGTTCTCTCATAGCCTCATGCTCTCTTTCAAACTTATGTATTCTCCTTTCCTATGTTCTTTCTAAGGCTTACATTCTCTTACGTTGTCTGAAGCTTACGTTCTATATTAACCACGTTTTCTGTTAATCTCCCGTTTTCTTTCAACGCCTGTCTGAGTTGCCAGTTGGGCGTTATGTTATTTTTTTTTTTTCGAATAGAGAGGCATCTGAGAAAGAAGGCGAATATCTTGATGACGTCACATTTAACGTGTTTACTGTAGGCCGTGCTGTTGTGAGGGACGGTTGCAGGGGACGCTTTTCTTCATTAAAGGTAAATAATGCTTACAAAAACTCCCACTGTCTTAATTTAGACTAGGTTAATACGAGTGCGAGCTAATATGGATTAATTTAAGCCAGGAGGATGGATGTAATGTGAGTTAGTTTGAGCTGGAGCCAGGCTGTGGAAAGAGTAATGATGATTGCTTTTCAGGGATATTTTTCCTCATTAAAGTGCATGTCAAGAAAATAACGATATATTGACTTAGAACACTGAGATATGCAAGAGAGTAAACATGGATGAACTTAAGCCAGGACGTTAGGTGTCGTACTGGGTTAGTGTATTTCCGAATTATACCGGTTAAACGACCAGACAAGCTTGAGGTTGGGTCTGGTTGTTTGGTGGCTTGGTAGTGGCTATTCTGCGTTAGGTGGCGTTGGAGGCTTCGTGGCAATTCTTACTCAGCGACTTATTCTAAAAACTGTCATTATGTCGTAATCTATGAAATTCCAAAAACACAGGACAGAGTCTAATGTTCGGCCCTTAGACCAATTGGCTAGAGCGGGTATTGTCCTGAGTATTCCTTGTAGAATGTGGTATTGTTTCTGTTATTGCTGTTATTACTATTACTGTGAATTACTGTTGCTAGTACCCTTATTACTATTGCTATTGTTACTGCTGTATTGTTCTGATTACGATTCTCGGTAAACATAAGGGAATTTTTGTCTTTTATTACAGTCGGGGTATTTTAATTTCTTTCTTTCATTAGTGGTAGGATTTACCCCTATTTCTATTGATTTAGATATTAGTTTATACTGCAAGTGATCCCTAACCCCTATTTGGGGCTGAAGTCAAATACGAAATAAAGTCCTCGAAATCGACCGAAATACGTATTTTTCATTTTTATTTTTTCGAACGATTTTGGACTAATTTCCGCCGATTTTAAATATTAAATCAACTTAACCTAACCTGACCTAACGTAATCAAAATTAACCCCTAACTTAAGACACATTTGCGAGGGAAATGTCATAGAGAAGACCCCCCCTCCCAGTAATTTGATGTCACAGAAAAAGCTGGAATAACCAACGGGCTTGACGTTAATAAATAACAAGAATACCAACATAACGTTTACTTTAAGCAGAAGCACCTTACCAAACCAGTTCGTCTTTCTGATAGTCTTTTATATTTTTTGGGGGGGGGGTTATTTATGGGGTGGTGAGTGAATGTTTCACGCTAAATTTCTTTCCCTATTGTTTTTATTCATGATTATCAGCTGTATTTGTTAGGCTACCTACCCTGGGCTCATTCTTTGCTTCCTGATTAGGGGGGTCTGGTTTGGGTTCTTTCCAAGACCGGGTCTAGAGCATGCAACCAAAGGAACAGGGCTCAAAAACACAGGCTAACCAATCTTACACATACAGTATATTACCATACAAATATACAGTGGCTGGGCACAGTACGGTGCAATAGATTATACACACTATTGGAGGTACAGTTGTGACTACTGAAGACATGGTAACTGCAGGTGTCATCCAGGTGTGGGAGAGGTCCCTTCAGGTGTGAGCTCTCTGGAGGAGCGCGGGACCACCATCGTGCACTGGATCGCCAGATGAGGGCTGTGGGGCGGCGTAGAGGGAGGCCTTTCCCTGGAGGGGCCTCTGGAGGAGTGTCGGCCCTCGGAGCTGGGGCCGAACAGAGCGTGCAGGCGCCTACTCCTGGAGGTGGACGGCCTGCCGGTTGGTTGGGGGAGGTCTCGTCCGGGAGTCCTGGGGATGTCCCTTGGTGACTGGGGGCTGCAGCCTCGCCATCGTCGAGAGGCCATCAGGGGCTGCCTGCGGCGTCTCCTACTGGGGGAGCCAGACAGCAGCCGGTGACGTCGGGGCGCTGCCTGTAGTGAGCGTACCCACAGACTCACTATGGGGCCGCTCCAGACCCTTTCCAACAGCGACTCTGTTAGGGAGCTAGCTCCTCCCCTTTGGGTGTGGGAAGAGCAGGAGAGGCATCCCATTCGGCCTCTGGAGGAGTGAGCAGAGCAAGGGGTGTTGCCCTCGGTGGGTGCTGCAGGGATAACAGACGAGAGAAGCACAGTAGGCATTCCCTCCCTGGCGGACACGGTGGGCTCTGCAGTTCCACTAGACCCTGGGACTGCAGGTGAGAGGAGCACGGTGGGCGTCCTCTCCCCAGTGAGCATGGTGGGCGTCGCCACGGTCCTGTTCCTGGTAGGGGCTGCAGACGAGGGAAGCACGGTGGGCATTCCCTCCCCGGCAGGCACTGCCTCAGTTCTGCTTTGCCCTGGGACTGCAGGTGAGAGCAGCACTATGGGCGTCCTCTCCCCGGTGAGCATGGTGGGCGTCGCCATTGTCCTGCTCCCTGTGGGGGCTGCAAGTGTGGGAAGCACAGTGGGTGTTCCCTCTCCGACAAGCATGGTGGGTATCGTAGCGCGGTGGAGGTCGTCGTGGTCCTGCTTGGGCACGTAGGTGAAAGGAGCACGGTGGGCGTCCTTTCCTCGACGAGCAGGGTGGGTATTTATATTTCAGTATTAACAGTCTCTCGTGAACACTTCCATCATACGACCCGGTTGCCCTTAAGTACCTCTTCTTAACCTTACATTTTAACCTAACCCATCCTAACCTAACCATGATTCAAGTAAGCTTAAGTCCGCCATTGCAAACGTCGGTGAGGCATAATGAACATGATAACAAAAAGGGAAAGATAACAGAAAACAATTGTTTGCCACCGTGAAAAGTCCGAAAAATACAGTAAAGAAAGCAAAGTGGATTGATAGGAATTGAATTACTATTATTACCCTTATTACTGTTAACAGCTATTACCCTTATTATCTTTGATTTTATTACTTAGTATTACTATTATTACTCCTATTACTATTACTGTTATTACTAATCACTGTTATTGCTGTTGCTGACGCAGTTGCCATAATTTTTGCCATAATTATTACTGCTCTTATCATTATTCCATTACTTATTTCATGTTCTTTTTCAGATAAGTTTTGACCAGGTCAGCTAAAGAAGTGATGGGAAGAGACAACAGGACTGAAGACAAAGACAGAAGATGGGACACAAGGAAACACCAGCTGCGGTACCACAGCAATAACCACTGCAACCACCACCACACTAATGGCCACCACCACCACCCCATTATCACAGCCATCTCACCACCACCACCACTAATGGCCATCACCATCATCACTAATCGCCATTACCACCGCCATCATCATTAATCGCCATTACCACCGCCACCATCATTAATCGCTATTACCACCGCCACCATTATTAATCGCCATTACAACCACCACCATCATTAATCGCCATTACCACCACCACCATCACCACCACCACCATCACCACCACCACATATAATGGCCATCACCACCATCACTAATCGCCATTACCACCACCACCACCACTAATGGCCATCACCACCACCACCACCACCGCCACCGCCACCGCCACCGCCACCACCACCACCACCACCACCACCACCACCACCAGCACTGCATAATCACCACCACCCCGTCACCACCACCACCCCATAATCACCACCACCACCCCATAATCACCACCACCACCCCATAATCACCACCACCACCCCATAATCACCATCACCATCCCATCACCACCACCACCCCATCACCACCACCACCCCATCACCACCATCACCCTAACACAACTATCACCACCACCCTAACACAACCACCACCACCACACTAACACCACCACCACCCCATCACCACCACCACCATCCCATCACCACCACCACCATCCCATCACCACCACCACCATCCCCACCATCACCATCCCCATAATTACCACCATCACCACCACCACCACCACCACCACCACCATTATTATTAGTATTATTGTTATTTCTGTGCCTTTTCCACTTCAGTGAAATAATGGCTGTGTTGTTGTGATAAACTCTTAAAGTAGCAGAACGATTACATTTCCTAAAATTTCGTTGAGATGGTTATATTGGAGAATATTTTGGTCCTTTTAGCTGTCTGATGAGCCTGTACTAATTTGATTTTAATTTTTCAGACTGATTTGGACTGGGGTTGACGATGACAAGAGAGAAGACAAGAAAGGAAAAGACAATACACGAGCACAGAAGTTGTGAAGAACCACTATATCCACAACCCCTTTCCACCCCCACCACCACTCAGAAGTAAGGTTATTATGCTTGATTCTACATGCAGGTATTTTGTACTGTGGGTCGACCAAGCTTTTGTCTAAAATTGAAAGGATTTGACTTTTTTATATATTTCATTGGCATGTTTTGCCTTTCAGGCAAACGTTCTGTCTAAAATACTTTCAAACACTCACACGCACATGGACACAAATATACAAGCACACACACTGACAGTCACACACACACAAACGCGTCTGCGCGCACGGACGCACACGCTAGCAGACATGCACATGTACATACATACGGTATACATAACAGCACATCCATACATGCATGTACCAACATGCAAAGATGCATACACATCTGACTTGCTTGCATACTCGTACATATTTTGATATATATACTTAGATACACATACATACGTAAATGCAAACTTACACACTTACATACATGCATACATGCACAAACACAAAATTACTTTCATATATATAACTACACCCATATATACATTCTTATTTAAATATTCACATACAGATGCTCACATTCATATATATCTACAAATATACCTGCATACATTCATGCAAAAGTACATCTGTACGTGCATACATAAAAGCATACGTACACAGTAAACACGTAGATGCATGCACGTTAATGCAGACTCAAATATGTGCATATACACATATATGAACACAGCATACATAGACATATATAAATACAAACTTTATATGGACATCAATGCGTATTTACCTACATATACCTACCCAAATGCACATAAGTATGCACGCATATACCTTCATACAATCATATATTTATGTACATCTCTATATGCATATGAATACACGCATCTTGTGTTAGTAAATACACACATACACATACACAAACATGGATACATGTGCACATACACACACAACCCTGCACATATTCATTCATCCTTATGCCTTTTCGTTCATAAGAAGTTGGGAGGCGGCTTCGAGAGTTATATGTAGAAAGGAAAAGAGAGAGGTGAAAAGATTAGTAAGAGAGAGTAAGAAGAAAGTGGATGAGGAATTTGGAAGGAATTTGAGTGTAAAGTGGAGGGACCGTAAGAAAATGTTCTGGAACGACGTGAAGAGAGTAAGCCAGGGTGGCAGTGAAGTTAGTAGGAGAATGAAAGATAAAAATGATGAATTACTAGTGGAGAAGGGTGAAAAAGTGAGCAGATGGAGAAAGCACTTTAAGGAATTGTTGAACATAGAGAATGGAAGTAATGCGAGTATAAGTGACTGGGGAATTGCTGAGAGAAGGAGGGAGGTGAGAAGACAGGAAGATATCAGTAGGATAGAAGATGTGGAAGCAATGAAGAAAGTCAAATTGGGAAAAGCCCCAGGAATTGATGGGGTGTGTGGTGAAATGCTGAAGCATGGGGGAGAGATAGTAGTAGAATGGATGTGGAAGATGTGCAGATTGGCATGGGAGGAAGGTAGAGTCCCAGAGGATTGGAAGTCAGGTATAATTATTCCCTTGTACAAAGTTAAAGGGGAAAAAGAAGTGTGTGGTAATCATAGGGGCATTTGTCTTCTCAGTGTAATAGGAAAAGTGTATGGTAGGATACCTGTTGACAGAGTTAGGGATATAACAGAGGAGTTAGTTGGAGAAGAAAAGGGAGGCTTTAGGAAGGGAAGAGGTTGTGTAGATCAGATATTCATTCTTAGATCTTTAGTGGAAAAGTTTCTAGAGAAGGGAAAGAAGTTGTATGTGGCCTTGATGGATTTGGAGAAAGCATATGACAGGGTGGATAGACAAGGATTGTGGAAAGTATTAAGAATATATGGAGTAGATGGGAAGCTGTTGAATGCTGTGACGAGTATGTATGATGGTGCTAAGGCTGCAGTGCGTTTGGATGGTGAACAGAGTGAATTTTTCTCTTTGAAGGTTGGGTTGAAACGGGGATGTGTCATGTCTCCATGGTTGTTCGATCTGTATATGGACGGGGTTATAAAAGAGATACAAGGTAGGGCAGTGGATGTTGGGGTGGCTCTAATGTGAGAGGGCAGTGTTTGGAAACTTCCTGTACTGTTGTTTGCAGATGATACTGTGTTGTTAAGTGAAGACGAAGGGGAGCTGCAAGGCTTGGTGGATGAGTTTGGGAGAGTGTGTAAGAAACAGAATCTAAAGGTGAATGTAGGAAAGAGTAAAGTTATGGTCTTTGAGAGAGGTGAAGTCAGTGAATGTACAGCGAGGTTGGATGGTGAGGAAATGGAAAATGTGAGTACGTTTAAGTACTTGGGGAGTGTGATGAGCAAGGATGGAAATTTGGAAGGTGAAGTGCTTGAAAGGGTACAACAAGAAAGAAAGGTTGCTGGTTCCTTCAAAGCAGTGATATGAAACCGGGAAGTGTGCATGGAAGTGAAAAAGTTACTACATGACAGTATTGTGATACCAACTCTGACGTATGGAAGTGAAGCTTGGACGTTGTTGGAGGGACACAAGAGTGAGAGCAGTGGAAATGAGTTATTTAAGAGGAGCCTGTGGAGTCACATGAGAGAGGCTGACAAATGAGGATATAAAGGAGCGTTGTGGTGTGGATGTGGATGTGATAGGAAGCGTTATGAGGAACACACTGAGGTGGTTTGGCCATGTGGAGAGGATGGAGGGCGAGAGACTGACGAGGAGAGTGTATGTGAGTGAGGTGGAAAGGGGGAGAGGGAGGGGGAGGCCGAGAATGAGATGGAGGGATAGAGTGGAGAGGTATATGAGAGAGAGGGGTGTGAGTTGGGAGCAGGGCAATGAAATGGCGGGAGACAGGTCAGCGTGGAGGCGATTTGTTTGTGGCCACCCCGTGCAGGGTTAAGGCATCTGGCAATAGATAGATAGATAGACTGCCATACACATTTCCCTACCTGCTAATTTCTTCACCCCGATGACATATAGTAATATATCCTTCGCATCTGCAGACGATTTCATTGCCATCAGGATAGACTTTTAGAACAGGAGGGGTTGAATGTAACTTTTATTAACCAGAGGATTTCCCTAAGCTGAGTCAAACCGTCCGTGGTAGTGGGAATAATGGAAAATAATTCTCTCTTTCTCTTTCTTTCTCTCTCTCTCTCTCTCTCTCTCTCTCTCTCTCTCTTACCAAATTACCCCCATTACACTGCCTTACCTCTCTCTTCGACTTTACTGCTGCCACCACCTCCCCCTTGAACTTAATGCAGCCACCACCTCTCCCTTCAACTTTACTGTTGCCACCACCTACCCCTTCAACTTTACTGCTGCCACCACCTCTCCCTT
>NC_137027.1:5700149-5712649 GCF_032717465.1 Coenobita brevimanus | reverse complement strand
TGGGTATGTATGCCCTTGTCTTCACTACCTGCCCCTTCAGCACCATGTTACATGTCTGTAATTTGTGTTGGTGCACACACTCTACACTCTTTATAACTTTTACATCCTTCGCTAACCACCTATGCATTCTCCTGACCAGGAAATAATTTGGCCACTATTTTTCCCAGACTCATTTGTAATCAGCCTATCTATCATCTTCAAAAGCGTATTGCACACAATCATATTCATTACCTCCTCAAACTATAGTATCCTTTCCCCTTACCCCATTTTTCGTACCATATGTGCATTCCTTGTGCACCCCTACATAACCATGGGCTGCGGCACCACATGACGATATGAATTCTAATCCAAAACAACAATCATTATCCTCTATGCGACCAACTTCACATAGCAAATCATCCCAAAATCTGGATTTTTTCATCATCATCCAAGCCAACCTGTGGGGCATACGCCAAAATAAATGTAACCAGGAGTTTTCCAGGCAATATTTTCTATGCTAAAATCCTTTCATTTTACTCCCATTACATCCGTAAAACAATCCACCCATGTCTCTTCGACCATCACATCTACACCACCATATCTGTCCACACTTCCCTTCCAACAATAATTTATACCTATAATCCGTCCCAACAATCATCCCAGCTGACCCACCCCAGAACCTAATTTCTCGTAAGTACCAGACATCTTCCTGCCTCCCGGTCAACGTCTACTGATTCCCCACCTTTACCCTTCAAGCTACCCACATTACAAAATGGCACTGTGAACTCCTTGGGTGATTTGGATTCCTCAGTCTTGCCTTTTACGCCTGGTTCTGATTTAGTTACGATAGCTAAGTGAAAGAGGGGATGGACCATAGGTCCCGCCCACCCGAACAGTCCCAAGTCCAGGCAGGAGGTCAAGGACCCATAGCCCACCAGCCGTGGCCAGCGACTGTGACTGAAAATGGCCTCAGGGCACTCTGCCCGGACAGCAACATGGGCACCCTCTAAGTGCACTTTGGGACCGTAACTTCCCCGCCATTATACAATATCCTGGGGCACTACTCCAATGTTTGGGCCCCTGTCTGTTGGATAGAAGCCACAGCCTGGGAATCACAATGCCCTGTACCCTCTGACACAGATCTGAGCCCCAACCCATACCCAAAACTGCACCGACAGAGCCCGCACCATTCATCCCTTCAAGTTCATCACTAGGTAGCGGGGACAAAGTTTTCTGGCCGCAGTCCCTTGTTGGCGTCAACCCCTGTGACATAGTAGGGTACAGTGTGTGATATGTCAAGTGCTTGTAGTGTAGTACATAAGACAGAAACGTATTCGTCTAATTCCTATTTTCCTCCACAGAAACCAATGGCAACCGCAGGGCATTAACCCCACAGTCTTAGAACGGCAGCCAAAGACAAGATAGCAACCCCAGAAGATGAGACAGCCCCAGAGTGCGGGATGGCGATATTTGATAACGAAACGACAGCAGACGACGAGATGACATCCTAGGATGATGAGACAGCCACAGCTGAAGACAAGATGGAAACCTGTGATGACAAATGGCAATACGGGACGACAAATGTTAACCTTGGATGGCGAGCTGGCCACAAAAGACAACTCAAGAACATGATGACAACCCAGAAGAGCAAGAATGGCAGGCCGGAGGAACCATCAGTGTCTGGGTCAAAAGTGGCATAGGAAACTTCATACCACCTTTCCCTTAGTGATTTATTTTCTTTTACACCCAAGTTTTCTTTCACATGCTGTTTATAGTTATATTATCCATAGTTTGCATCAGTAACAGGATTGAAGTGCAATGTGTAGACTAAATCGTCAAGGAAGAGTTGTTATGAAGCCTTCAAAGCCACATAGAATACGGCCTTGTTGTGTGTAATTGTAGGTGATGTATTAGGGATGAGAGCAGTTTTGGCGGCACTTGTATACCGTTGCTGTGGTAGGCAATCCACTTCTTAGGCACCTTTAATGCTCATGTGTTTCCCCAGGCGATAGAGAGACTGATGCTAAGGAGGGAGAAAGATGGGAAGGCAGATCGACATGACCAGATTAGCCATGGTAAGGTGAACAACAAGGGCCAGCTGAGAAAGGAGAGATGTGGGAAATGTGACACATCAGTTAAGGCAAGAGATAAAGCTCTTGAATGCGAGGTCTGTAACACCTGGTTCCACATCAAATGTGAAGGCTTCCCATACCAGTTTTATAATTTTTATGGTAAGTGATGCAGCTGGATCACAGCTTCACTGGAATTGCTATTATTTCAGAAGAGGGTGTGATAAGTAATGAGCTGAATGAAGAAGTTTCATTTGGACCAAATGGAGATGGTGAGTAAACAAGTCGCCTTGAGGGAAGAGGTGGTGGAACTGAAAAACTATATTTCTAAGGATAGTGATGAGAAGAATTCGTTAGAGGATAGACTGACTAGGTTAGAAGTGAGAGTTCAGGAATGTGAGGGTAGAATTGATGCAGCTGTAAGTCAAGACAGGATCAAAGATATACCAACCACTGTTGAAAATCTTAGACCTCATGTGGGTGTAAGTCTACCTATCTATCAATTGCCAGACTCCATAATCCCGTTAGGGGTTATTTGTTTGACGGGAAGGGGCACTAACCCTCCACCAACCCACTTGTTGACACGTAGGAAACACGTATGGTTTGGTTATATGGTTGCCACCCAGCGTTGTAAATGGTTTCTTGGTTTACAGGAAACCATTTGGATTGTCACGCAATGTAAAGCCACCTGTAAAGGAAAGAAAAGCAATAAGAAGTGACAGGAAAGATGGGAGAAATACGAAAAGAGGAAGGCAGACACAGAAAAAGAATGATAAAGGCTAAGGAAGAAGTAGGCAGCACCACATCAAGTGAGTGAATGATGGTCGCCGCCACCTAGCACTATGGGTGTAAGTGATGTTGATAAATGGGTGGAAGAAGCAATATTAGAGGAAAGAGAGAGGGAAAGACGCCGAAACAATATTATAGTATATAACATAAAGGAAAGTTCATCACAGGAAATTGTAGAAATGAGGAATGCTGACGTTGTTTTGGTCGAGGATTTGTTTAACATGTAAAGTGGACATTAAAGATGAGGATGTAGTGAAGGTGGATAGAATGGGTAAGAAAGAAGCTGAGATTAGCCAAGGCCAATTAGGATTGTATTTAAGGAGTCGAACCCAAAGTCTATCTATCTATCTATTGCCAGACGCCTCAATCCCGTTTGGGGTGGCCACAAACAAATCTCCTCCACGTCGCCCTGTCCCCCGCCATTTCACTGCCCTGCTCCCAACTCACCCCCCCCATATACCTCTCCACCCCATCCCTCCATCTCATCCTCGGCCTCCCCCTCCCTCTTCTCATCCTCGGCCTCCCCCTCCCTCTTCTCCCCTCCACCTCACTCACATACACTCTCTTCGTCAGTCTTTCACCCTCCATCCTCTCCACATGGCCAAACCATCTCAGTGTGTTCCTCATAACGCTTCCTATCACATCCACATCCACACCACAACGCTCCTTTATATCCTCATTCGTCAGCCTGTCCCTCCATGCGACTCCACAGGCTCCTCTTAAATAACTCATTTCCACTGCTCTCACACTTGACTTGTGTCCTTACAACAACATCCAAGCTTCACTTCCATACGTCAGAGTTGGTATCACAATACTGTCATGTAGTAACTTTTTCACTTCGATGATCACTTCCCTGTTTCTTATCATTGCTTTCAAAGAACCAGCAACCTTTCTTTCCTGCTGTACCCTTTCAAGCACTTCACCCTCTAAACCTCCATCCTTACTCATCACACTACCCAAGTACTTAAACATACTCACATTTTCCAGTTCCTCACCATCCAACCTCGCTGTACATTCACTGACTTCACCTTTCTCAAAGACCAACACTTTACTCTTCCCAACATTCACCTTTAGATTCCGTTTCTAACACACACTCCCAAACTCATCCACCAAGCCTTGCAGCTCTCCTTCGTCTTCACTCAACAACACAGTATCATCTGCAAACAACAGTACAGGGAGTTTCCAAACACTATCCTCTCTCACCAGGGTCACTCCAACATCCACTACCCTACCTTGTACCTCTTTTATTACCCCATCCATGTACAGATTGAACAACCATGGAGACATGACACATCCCTGTTTCAACCCAACCTTCAAAGAGAAAAATTCATTTAGTTCACCATCCACATGCACTGCAGCCTTAGCACCATTACACATACTCTTCACAGCATTCAACCACTTCCCATCTACTCCATATATTCTTAATACTTTCCACAATCCTTGTCTATCCACCCTGTCATATGCTTTCTCTACATCCATGAAAGCCGCATACAACTTCTTTCCCTTCCCTAGAAACTTTTCCACTAAAGATCTAAGAATAAATATCTGATCTACACAACCTCTTCCCTTCCTAAAGCCTCTCTGTTCTTCTCCAACTAATTCCTCTGTTCTTTCTTTACTCTGTCAATAAGTATCCTACCATACACTTTTCTTATTATACTAAGAAGACAAGTACCTCTATGATTACCACACACTTCTTTTCCGCTTCTCCTTTGTACAAAGGAATAATTATACCTGACTTCCAATCCTCTGGGACTCTACCTTCCTCCCAGGCCAATATGCACAAGTTCCACATCCATTCTACTAGTATCTCTCCCCCATGCTTCAGCATTTCACCACACACTCCATCAATTCCTGGGGCTTTCCCCAATTTAACTTCCTTCATTGCTTCCACAACTTCTATCCTACTGATATCTTCCTGTCTTCTCACCTCCATCCTTCTCCCAGCCATTCCTCAGCCACTTATACTCTCATTACTTCCATCATGTATGTTCAACAATTCCTTAAAGTGTTCTCTCCAGCTGCTTACTTTTTCTCCCTTCTCCACTAGTAATCTACCATTTCTATCTTTCACTCCCCTGCTAACATCACTTCCACCATGTCTTGCTCTCTTCACCTCTTTCCAGAACATTTTCTTACGGTCCCTCCACTTTACGCTCAAATTCCTTCCAAATTCCTCATCCACTCTCTTCTTACTCTCCCTTACTAATCTTTTCACCTCTGTTTCTTTCTACATATAACTCTCTCTTCCGCCTCTCAACTTCTTCCACGCCCCTATTTCTCATCCATTCATTGTATGCTTTCTTCTTTTGTGCCACAGCCTGTCTCACCTCTTCAGTCCACCATATATTAAATAAATCTGATATAAGGATGACCAAGGAATTTGAAAAAGTAAATATTGCTCAGGGTTTATGGAAAGAACTGCATGGGTAACTACTAAGAAGATGGAATGAAGGCGAGGATGTTGTGATTAATAGGAGCAAAATAGTGCAGAAAAGCAGAAATAAATTTTTCGGAGATCGAGCCAGTCTGAAGGTCAGATGACGAGATATGAAAAAAAAAATAATAATAATAATCTTGTACTTAGTTTAGTGTCAACATCTGATAAGATTCTGAAATGTTTGTATGGAAATGTAGATGCTTTGCAATTATTACTGAAGGAACATGACCCAGATATTACAGCATTAACTGAGGTTAAGCCCAAGTTTGTTCTCACACCAGTGAATATAAGTAGGTTTCTCTTGGATGGCCACACAAACCCTTTTCATAATAATTTCGATGGTGGGTGTGGTATTTGTATTAATGTTGGGAATGTTTATTGTGTTAACCAGGTGCAAAATTAATACCTCTGAATGTATATGGATTGAAATTGCAGTGAATAATAGGGAAAAACGTTTATTGGGATGTGTATATATAAGTCCTTCGGGAACAGAGGAGAACTTCAAGGAATTGTGTGAATTAATTAAGAACCCAGTAAAAAGTTATAAAATGACTTGCATTGTGGGAGATTTCAACATTACAGGAATTGATTGGCACGACTTCAAGTAGCAAAGAAGAATCGAGTGCATTGTCTTCAAGATTTGTAGAATTTATAAAGGATAACTTTGTTTCAACATGTAAACAGACCCACGAGGTTTACTGTATATAGAATGGGACAGGAGCCCTCCGTGTTAGACTTGTTGTTTTACCTCACAGGAACAAATGGTAAATGGCATAGACTACTTCCCTCCTTTGGGAATGAGTGATCATATCATGATATTAGTGAACTTAAATGTAAGTTTAAAAACAAAGACTGAAGAAAATGCAATATAAATATGAGAAGGGTGATTATGAGAAGACAAGTCCTGAAATATTGGAGTTTGAATACAGAGAGGAGTTTCAAAAGAAGAATGTAAATGGAATGTGGGAGGCCTTTAAGAACAAGTTACAAGATGCAGTTTATAAGAACATACCGAGAGAAAGAGTGAATGGGACAAGAAGGAAAGAAAGGAGACGGATGTACATGAACAGAGAAGCGATGGATTCTTTGTGGTAAACGAAGATCTTGGAAAATTTTTTTTGCTCAGTAATACAGAGGAAAATTGTCGTGTTTATACTGTGAAGAGGAACAAGCTTAGGAAAGTATCAAGACAGCTTAAGAAAATTTTTGAAAAAGATATTTCAGAAAACTGTAAACTTATCCCGAGGCATTTGGGAAATATGCTTTAGTAAATTAAAAGTTAAAACGGGAGTGAGTGATTTAATCAACCGTGATGGTGAATTGTGCTGTGAAAATGCAGGGAAAGCTAATATAATGAATGAATTTTCTTGCAGTGCACACTACCGAAGACATCTTGAATAAGCCACAGATGGAGAGGAAATGCAATAGTAGGTGCAATAATATAAATGTAAATTAGGAGGGTAAACAGAAGAGGATTAATGGATTAAATAATTATACATCTGCCACATCAGATGGATTACATCCCAGGGTATTAAAAGAAGCAAGCAGCAGCAGAGCAAAGACTGTTTCTGAGATGTGTCATATTTCAAAAATGATGGAAGAACTTTCTGATGACTGTAGGAAAGGGCATCACCAATATTTAAGAGTGGCAACAGGAACTGTGCCAGCAATTACAGACCAGTTACATTAATTTCAGTATTATGTAAAGTTATGGAGTCCATTGTTAGGGATGTGATGATTAAACACATGATGGATAATGATTTATTCCGTGAAAAGCAATATGGATTTACCCCAGGTAGATCATACATACTTCAGGTGGTCGCGATGGAGGAATGGTCTGATATGTTGGATAAGAACGAACCTTTTGATTACAAATTTTGAATTTAGTAAAGCTTTTGATAAAGTTCCACATCTTAATAAAATAGAATCATATGGATTTGGTGGAGAAGCACTGGCATGGATAAAAGATTTTCTTATTGGAATTTGGCAGCGAATAATCGTCGAAGGGGAGTACTCAAAGTGGAAGCTCGTGACGAGTGGTGTACTGCAGGGTAGTTTGCTAGGACCATTATTATTTTTCATATACATATATATAACCTGCCAGATGTAGTTAAGGCAGTGCTGAAGATAACTGCAGATGTTACAAAGTTGTATGGTATGGTGAAAACAGACACTCAAATCCAAACCCTACAAAATGGTATAGATAATATGTGTACCTGGACATCAGACCGGCAGCTGGAGTTGAATGTAGATAAATATAAAGTGATTCATTTTGGAAAAAAAATAACCGAAGGAGCAGATATACTATGGCAATTCAAAATGGTGTAAAGGAGATATCAGAGACCATGGTGGAGGACGACTTGGGGATTGTAGTGGACAAGGATTTAACATTTCACAAGCAAGTAGCAGCCACACTCAGGAATGCCAGCAATTATTGGGAGTAATAAGAACATTTACACATCTGGATAGTCGAATGTTGTTCAGATTGTATTGCTAAATGGATAGACCAATCCTGGAGTATGGTATTTCAATGTGGTCAGTGGGGTTTAAGTTGGATATCGACAGTTTGGAGGCGGTACAGAGGAAAGCACCTTGATTGATTCCTGAAATTATTGGACTGGATTGTCAAGGAAGACTTAGAGCATTGGGGTTATTCTCACTGTACAACAGGATGAAAAGGAATGGCATGATGATGTATAAAATAATGAACGTTCACGTAAGAATTGAAAAAGGAATACTTTTTGAGTTCCACAACTCCAGTACAAGAGGACATCATCTTAAGTTGAAGAAACAGTTATCAAAGCTTGATGTAAGAAAACACTCATTCTCAAGGAGGATAGTTGATGATTGGAACTCTTTATCAGAGGATGTTATGTCAGTCCCAAGTACTGAGCTTTAAGAAACTGGACTGTTTTTGGAAAGGGAGCAGTTTTGATTTACCAAATTGATAAAAGATATATACCGCAGTCCTGATGGGCCGCCACCTAGTGTGATATTAATGTAAAGGAATCTGGCACACAGGCACAAGTCATTCAGTCAGACAACTAGGTATGAAAATATGACGGAGAGAATCGGAGCTGGCTCTAGCTGAGGGAGAGCAGAGAGAGGATGTTAACACTAGACAGGACAGGTTGCAGGTTGCATTTTTCCTTTAGGGTGTGATTTAAGTGAGTATTGTTCTAGAATGAGCAGCGTAGAGAGAAGTAGGAGAACAAGTGAGCTGGAGATGGAGATAGCTTGTTGCACGAAATTCAATGGTATACTTTGATAATACCCGAAATGTTTGTGACATACTTGAAACTGTTTTAGAAATATAATATACTATTAGACAACACATCCTCCTCCTAGAGTAACTTAACATGCTGTCGTCATAGCTACTATGTTCTTCGTAAGTATGCATTGCAAGTGTGAATACTTGTAAGAAAATTTAAGATAATAAAACAAGTTGTGTATCAAATTTATTCGACCTTTTATATTTTGGTTACAAAAAGTGTGAATTACAAGAGGATTCACAACACTTAGATGGAACTAAAAAAAAAAAAAAAAGAGAGAGAGGGAGCTCCATAGTAACTCTAGCAGCAAAAAAATCAGTTGAACATATGACTTTAGTGTGTGGTGGATTATGGCATAAAATCTAGGGATGCAAAGCTCACTTCAACTTGGTATTTTTTTAGATCATGTGGAACTGGGTAAAAAGTTGACGGATATAATCCCCACATTTCAACTTGGGGAATTTTTCCGCGTCCCAGTCGAGTATGATTAAAACTCTACGGATCAAAACCCATTATTTCAACTTTGAAAACTTAAGAATCCACGTATGTGGAAAGCAAAACTAGGGCTTCCATCACTTAGGCTTTATTGAGCACAAAATCTACGTAATGGTTAACTATAGTAACTTAATGGTTAACTATAGTAACTTGTAAAGTTTTGACAGCTTGAGTCCCAGGTTCTATTTACTGATGTGTCTAGGCCTAATTGCCTTAACTTGGCTAGACTTCATAATCCTGCACAATGCTAGTTTCACGTAGTACCTGCAGCGTTTCTTGCTACTGTCAGGCTATTTCATACAGCTTAGGAGAGGTACCTAGTGAAGCTCCTGTACACTAGCTCTCCAGGTCATCCTTTATTTATAATTACTCAGGTTTATGCTTTATAACAGTACAGTTGTACTACATACCGGCGCTGTATCTTGTTTTATACCAATAGCCTACTTATCCGTTCTCTGTCTGGTTCATACGTTTTTATCCAAGATCTTAGACTGAAAAGCTGCTCAGTTACCAGTGTATACAGAGTGGCCTCATAACTTAGGGCTAGCGTGGAGTGAAAAGACCACTGAATGTTCCATTGCTGCCTATGAAACAGATTTACTCACTTGCCTCAGCTTAGTTTTATATAACCAGTATATACAGAAAATCCTCAAAATTTAGGTCTATAGTGGCGTAAAAATACTATTCAAAGTTCCATTGATGCCTGTGGAACAGAATTGCCAGTTTCCATCCAGTTAAGTTTTCTGTCAAGTTTTCAGAACACATCCAAGACTTAAAAAGAAACCTGCCTGTGTCCAATCCATTTTCAACGTAGTTAATGGTTATTCCTTTTATGTATGACTTTATTTTAAAGGGGATCCGAATACCGATTCCTTTTACACTATTATCAAAGCCATTCTGGTGACATAATTTGCACAATATACTTCAGTTTACCCTTGTTTATTGGCGATGCCAAACAACCAAAATACAGTAGGAGTTCTGGGCGCTACACTAGCGTGGCTGTGGTGGCCGAGTGAGGAGAGCGTTGGCTTGCCAATGCTGACGACCTGGGTTCGAGTCCCGGCCGAATAGAGGTTATTTAAAACATATGGCCAGTGGCCTGTCATTGGACCCGGGTTCGACTCCTGGTTGATATAGAGGTAAATTGGAGCTGTTTGGCTGCCACTTAGTGGTCTGTCGGGGGTGGGGGTGTGATGGGGTGAGGTCGGCAGTCACGTAGTGGCTCCCTGTAAGGGGGGAATGTAAAAGTAGGCACATAAACACGCATATATATATAAATAAACACATTCACTCATTCATACATAAACACTGACACCCACACACGTCAATCATACTATCTCATTTACACAAGACACCCACACACCTCACTCACACACATACCTCATGTACACAAGACACACACCTCACTCACACTAGGCACACACACTCCCTAAGACAGACACACGGGGGAGGGGGTTATACAAACCAGTAGGGGGTGGAAAGGTGGGGGGTTTTACTTCAAAGTCCCAAAAAGGGGATATCTTTTTTAGGACTTCGAAATAAAAACCCCCCTCCTTTCCACCCCCTACTGGTTTGTATAACCTCCCCCCCGTGTGTCTGTCCTAGTGTGCATGTGTTGGTGCTGTGTGTGTTTAGTGTATGCATGTACGTGTGTGTGGAGGGTGTCTGATGTGTGCGTGTATATGAGGAGTGTTTGTATGTGAGTGTGCATGCATGTTTGTCAGTGTGCGACATGAGTGTGTGCCCCCCTTACAAGCAGCCACTACGTGACTGCCTACCCCACCACACCCCTAAGTGGCTGCCAAACAGCTCCAATTTACCTCTATATCAACCGGGAATCGAAACCGGGTGCAATGACAAGCCACTAAGGACACTGCATATGTTTTAAACAACCTCTATTTGCCCGGGACTCGAACCCAGATCGTCAGCATTAACAAGTCAATGCTCTCCTCACTCGGCCACCACGGCCCCGCTAAAGATGCGGCCAGAACAGCTACTGTATTTTGGTTGTTTGGTGTCAGTAAACAAAACTATACTAAGCTCTAACGTACAGAGTGAGTTTCTAAGGAAGAGTTATTACAATCCATAACCACTTGGAATAAAAAAAAAAAAAAAAAACTAATTTAATGCTAGTCACAATGAAGTGAAGAGTATCGTGTATCGACTCATATGTAGGAAGCAAATAAAAACTGAAACTTACCAATTTATATTTTATTTTTTATTTTGAATAATTTACAATACTTTAACTCCCAATGTGATATTTTTATTTACCTTGTCTCTCAAGCTCCTACGTCCCACTCGACTGGACCAAATCGCCTGGACTCAGCTGTAAAGAATATGCTGGTCATGCAGGGGCTAATGCTGGCTGTATTAACTCTCTCAGGTTCCAATGACTCACTCTCAGCTGAATAAAATCATCTGGTTCGACTGGAATGTCACTAGAATTGTCCCGACATCAAGTGGTAAATAAATGCCCACGTTAACCCTCTAATGCTTGGGCGTACTCTTTGTCCAGCTGGCGGAGGGACTATGTTATTCGGTTGAGTGAGTCATAGGAACCTGAGAGAGATAATACGATCCTTTATTCTCTATAACTTGGCGAAAAAAAAAAAAAGCATTTGCTCTCCCTCCATCTTTATTTCTGACCTGTAGCATTACATTAACACTAGAATACGCTGCTAGTCATAGAAGAAATGCCATGAAAAGGATGCAGGGCCTTAATATTGTCTCACTTGCCACTGAGCTACGGGAAATAAGCCAAAAAGAACCACGAAAAATTCCGCCCAGCTAATCTATAGTTAGGACATATCATTCAAGATGGAGAGACAGCAGCTTTAGGTCAAGTTAGAGAAAAAACAGCAGTGTCGTCTGCTGAATCTCTTCCCTTCGCAACAATGCAGAGGTGGCGCCATCTTGTGCTGGGAATGCAAGAAGTCCAGGTCCATTCAATACGATGACGCATATCTATTTTTCGATCTGGAGGGGTTAGGTATAATTTTCACTGAGCCCTTCCACATGTCAAGGCTACCTAAAGCTGATCAAAATCGTCTGAAGGTATAAAAAATAAAATATAAAACATCTACATGATATAAAAACATCTGGCCACCTAAAGGACTCGATCCGTGGCGTCTAGAACACAGAGCACCAAATCTGCTGACGTCGTTTTTTGCACTTACTCTGCTAGCTTCAGACGATTTCAAGGATCTTAAGAGAATCCTCACAGAATGATGGGACAGAAACAGTCTCCTATAACCTCCAGACGGAGAACGACTTATTTACTTTGTTAAAGCTAATATCACACGCCACCCAACTCCATTCCAACCCCCTGCACTCCACCCAACCCCGATCCTACCCCATAGCACCCTACCCAACCCCGATCCTACCCCACTGCACCCCACCCAACCCCGATCCTACCCCATAGCACCCTACCCAACCCCGATCCTACCCTATTGCACT
>NC_137027.1:5635149-5695149 GCF_032717465.1 Coenobita brevimanus | reverse complement strand
CTTCTGGGAAGCTGTAATTTTACTATAAAACAGCATTCATGCGGACGCAGGCTGGCGTGAGGTAAGGTTCCAATCGGCTGAATATTTTCTGAGATGGCCTGAGGTAAAAACTTGGGACTTTTCCGGGTATTCCGGATGTTAACTAATTTTCCATGAAGGATTAAAGGTACAGCCACCAAACTTGGTGGACTTGTAGGCTGTGATGACCTGAGGTGACATGCACAAGAACAGTGACCTTGACCTATAGGTCCCTTGATAGCTCGGCTTATAGTAGGCAATGACTGTGGGAAGTTTGCCTTTATCAAAATTGTCCTTGGACAATTATACGATGTTCTAGTAATCATTATCATCATCATCATCTAATCCTGTGTTGCCCCTTGAGGGGCGTAGGAGCTCGGGGCTAGGCAAGTTGGTCCTGACATTTAAGATGAAAGTGACCAGCTTCACTCATCCCTGAATGACAATACGTGAGCAGTAAACCCGAACCACCCCTTGGATGTGGAAACCTGCACAGGCTCAACCCGACTGGAGCGCCTTTATTACCCACTAAACTACCAGGCGCCATAATTTGGCTATATGTTTGCCACCAAGAGTAGTAAATGGTTTCGTGGTGTTCTAGTTATTATTATTATTATTATTATTAGTTTGTTTTATTAATTATTATTATTATTATTAGTAGTAGTAGTAGTGGTAGTAGTGTTTTAATTATTATTATTATTATTATCATCATCATTATTATTATTATTATTATTATTATTATTATTATTATTATTATTATTATTATTATTATTATTATTAGTAGTAGTAGTAGTAGTATGTAGTATGTTTTTATTATTATTATTATTATTATTATTATTATTATCATTATTATTATTATTATCATCATTATCATCATCATCATTGCTCTCTCGCCATCTGCAGTGCTGATATATAACAACAGATTTACTACGGAAAATGATGCTAGTCATGAAGAAGTGCTATGAAGGAATAATTATCACTTTCCCTCTGACTGGAAGGTAAGGTTTTCAACAGATCGAGCCAAAATAGCAAGTCGATAAAATACCTGTCAATGGAACTTAATCTACTATTCACATAATATATATTTTTAAATGTATGTATAACCAGACGCCTTAATTTCGGAAGGGGAAGCCACACATAAACTGATTCCATGTCACCTCGTCCTCCAGCATCAGTTTTTCCTCCCTCCAGCTCACACAGTTCTCATTCATATAACTCTCCAGCACGTCCCTCCACCTCACACGGTCCACTCTCACTCTCTCTCAAGTTCCACCACACTAACATACACTCTCCTATTCAATCTCTCATTCTTCTTTATCTCCGCATTGACAAATCATCTCAAGATACTTCTAACATTTTCCAGCACATGTACATAACACCACAACGATACTTTACTTCCTCATTAGTCTATCTCTCCACGTAACTCCACATCCACATCAGCACCACAACGCTCCTTCATTTCCTTATTTATCCCTCTCTTTCTCTCTCCACGTACCTCCACATCCACATCAACACCACAATGCTCCTTCACTTCCGCAATTGTCTATCTCCCCACATAACGCCACATCCATATCCACATCAACAACACAACGCTCATTTTATTCCCCATTATTGTCTGTCTGTATTCTACAAAACTCCACATGTTTCATATCCACATCAGCACCACAACGTTCCTTCACTTCATTTATCTCTGTCTTTCTCCACGTAACTTCACATCCACCTCAACACCACAACGCTCCTTCACTCTCTTATTGGTCTGTCCCTCCATGTAACTCCACATCCACATCCACATCCACACCAACAACACAACGCTTTTTAATTTCCCCATTGTCTGTCTGTATCTCTACAGAACTCCACATGTTCCATGTCCACATCAACATCTCGACGCTCCTTCACTTCCTCCTTTCTCCCCCCCCCCCTCTCTCTCTCTCCACATAAGCACCACAACACTCCTTCACTTCATTCTCTCTCTCCCCACAGTCTTCTTAGGCAAACTGTCTCCACACCACTTTTCGCACTAGTAAAGACGATTTGATTCAGCTGAAGGAACTAGTAGCTATCAAAAAACTGATGAACGATATCCTCGCTTACCTTTGTTTATCTCGGCAAGATGGGGAAACTGTTTAAATACTATCAACACGGATATATACATCCACCTCCAGCGTCTTCCCCGTCTCACGGCCGGATGGTGACTGACGGGATTCGAAGCTTCTATGGTTCACTGAGCTCCAGCTCGAGGCGAAAGACTCGTATTTATGATGCCGAATAATATTCAACTTTAATATAATTCCAGCACTACTTTTTTCACTGTACCTTAACTTAAAATTTACTTTTTTTTCCTCCTAAATGCCGAACTGTAACAATGAACAACAATATGGTACTATAGTCTCGGCGCAAGACTCTAAGGTTGTCATTATCGTACCCTGGCAACTTACCCGTCAACAGTGCTTCCGATTTTATGTATAATATGATACTCTTATGATTCGTGTATAATATGTTCGTGTATAATAACATTCGTGTATAATATATTCGTGTATAAAGATATGTTTCGTGTGTAATATGATACGAAATCGGACGTACTTATGACAGGTAGGTTGCCAAGGTACGATAATGTCAACCTCAGAGTCGTGCGCTGCGACTATAGCTACGGATGAATGCTATTTGATGGATATACTGTCGAGCAGCCCCCCCCCCACCCTTTTCTTTGTTTGTCACAGAGTTACATGAATTGTTACAGAAAGACGAAAATCTGGACCAAGACAAGGTGAAACTTGTACGATTATGCAACCTTATCTCCTCATGCTTTACCGTATGGATATTAGATTTTCAACTTTACTAATTTTCTTCCAAACTTAAATCCAGCCCCTTTCCTCTAATGTTATATTTTGGCCATTCTTGCTGCTTCCAGACAATTTTATTTAGATTCAGACAACCCCGGCAGTAACGAAAGGGTTAATGAACGTTGTTGTGTAACCCCTTCACTTTCGAAAAATATATCAAGAACAAAATCTCAGAATAAAAGAAAATCATGGAAAAGTCTCAAGCTGGAAAAAATCTAGAACTAGAATTAAATTATAAAAACGTCATTGGAGTTAGGAACGTAAATTTTAAGATAAATATATTTTCTCTTCAGAAAATGTTGTTGCAGATTTTAGTGTTCAAAATATAAGTGATGGACTACGAACCATAATTTACTTTTCATTTATAGATGTAGCAGCAAATATTTCAGACCTTTTCCTTTTCAATATTTAGTTCATCGTTGTAGTTTCTAATAAAATTGCTAGAGCCAGGCGATTATATTCGAGTTACGAGTAATCTCTCGTACAGGAAGGATTAATGAAGAAGTATGTATTATGTTCAGTTCAAAAAGCATCTACAAAGCTGACTAAAACCCCCTGAAGCAAGCTAGAATTAAATATGTAAAGTAAATACGGCACGCCATTGATGTGAAGCACTTATAATAACCACCAATTTTTATTTCACTGTTTATGGTGAGAGAATATAATCTATCACATTTACTATACTCTTTTTACTCTATCTATAGCCTGACGCCCTAATCCCGCAAAGGGTGGCCGCAGACAAAAGGCCTCCAAGTTGCTCTGTCACCCACCATTTGATTGCCCTCCCCCCAACTCACTCCTCCCTCCCTCATATACCTCTCAACTCCATCCCTTCATCTCATCCTCTGTCTCCCCCTCCCTCTCCCTCCCTCCCTCCACTTCACCTACATACACCCTCTTAGTCAGTCTTTCATTCTCCATTCTCTCTCCACATGCCCAAACCACCTCATTGTATTTCTCCTAATTCTCTCAAATCACATCCACATCCACCTCACATCGTTCTCTCACTTCTTCATTCGTCAACCTGTCGCTCCATGTCACTCAACATGCTCCTCTCAGGTAACTCATTTCCACTGCTCTCACTCTTGACTTGTTCCCCTCTGGCAAGGTCCACACTTCGCTTCCATACGTCAGGTTAGGGATCACAATACTTTTATGCAGTGACTTCTTAACTTCCATACTTACCTTCCTATTTCTCATTACCGCTTTCAGTGAAACAACATCCTTCCTTCCTTGCTGTATCCTTTCAAGTACTTCATCCCCAAAACTTCCATCCTTGCTCATCACACTACCAAAGTACTTGAATGCACTCATATTCTCCATATCCTCACCATCCAACCTCACTGAGCATTCTGTGACTTCATTCCTCTCAAACACCATAACTTCACTCTTGTTTACGTTAACTTTCAGATTCTTCTTCTTACACACTGTCCCGAATTCATTTACCAAACCTTGCAACTCCCATTCATCTTCACTCAACAATACTGTATCGTCAGCAAACAGGAACACCGGAATCTTCCACACTTCACCCTCATTCATTAGAGCCACCCCCACATCCACTGCCGTACCTTGCACCTCCTTTTGAACCCCATCCATGAATATATTAAACAGCCATGGAGACATTACACATCCCTGTTTCAGTCCCACTTTTAGATCATAGAACTCACTCAGCTCAC
Source organism: Coenobita brevimanus (assembly GCF_032717465.1). Lineage (NCBI taxonomy): Eukaryota > Metazoa > Arthropoda > Malacostraca > Decapoda > Coenobitidae > Coenobita > Coenobita brevimanus. The sequence continues at coordinate 5,690,615 of NC_137027.1, read as the reverse complement.
CATCCACCCGCACCGTAGCCCTAGCTCCCTCGTACATACTCTTCACAGCACGCAACAATTTCCCATCCACTCCATATATTCTTAAAACCTTTCACATACCTTGCCTATCTACTGTCATATGCTTTCTCCAAGGCCATGAAGGCAGCTTACACTTTCTTTCCCTTCTCCATATACTTCTTCACTAAATACCTTAGAACAAATATCTGATCACATCCTTTTCCCTCCCTAAATCCACCTTGTTCTCCAACTAGCTCCTCTGTTATATGCCTAATCCGATCAATAAGTATTCTAACTTAGCCTAAAATTGCCATCTTCATAATCTTCCGTGCTGATTTGTAACAAGATATCAGCACTAGCATATGATGGTAGTCACGAAGAAGTGCTGCAGAAAGGATGTAGAGCTGTAACATTCTCTCTGCCAATGAGCTACGTGAAATAAAATGAAAAAGAAGAAGAACAATAAGAACCTAGTGCCAAAATCCAGCACAAAGCCGGATCATCGGCTACAAGTTGTGTACGTTGGGTGGGCCAGAAGAAATAGGTCAATGGAAGGAGTATATCATATCACAGATGGGGCTATTGAAAAAAGGAACGGAATTAGATGTCGGAAAGAAGACCAATAGAGGTAAGGAAGGACGTGATATTATGGAGGGAAAAATACGATGACTCTCGGAGAAAGTCTGCAAGAAGGGGGGGACGTTGGAGGTGAGACAAAAATGGAAATGCAATACGTCGCTGTAGTGTGTAAAGTGGACAATCAAGGAAAATATGGCGTACAGAAAGAATGGTATTGCAACGAGTACAAAGGGGAGGGCGATCACCAGACATCAAATAAGAGTGGGCAAGTCGTGTATGACCGATTCTGAGGCGAGCTAACGCCGTCTCCCACCTTCTATTACGGTGGCAAGGGGTCAACCAATGAGAAATAAACGGTTTAACAACACGTAGTTTGTTATTAGTGATAGAGTCCCAACAAGATTGCCACCGGTGCTGAAGGAAGGATGACAGAGCAGGAAGAAGGTCAGAGACTGGAATGAGGAAGGGAGGAGAGACATCCCTGCTAACTGCCATGCGAGCCAACTGATCAGCACGTTCATTGCCTGCGATGCCCACATGTCCTGGGACCCAACAGAACTGGACTGTTTTACGACGGGAGGAGATACGGAACAACCATTCCAAGATACGAAGAACCAGAGGGTGAGAAGCCGAAGGTGACTGAAGAAGGGATAGAGCACTATATGAATCAGAGAATATCACAAATGAGGAAGAAGAGGCATGACAAATATACCGCAACGCAAACAAGAGGGCATATAATTCTGCTGTTAGAACACTTGCATAGGTAGGAAGGCTAAAATGATAATGAGTGTCAGGAAAGAGTATCGCAATTCCAACGCCAGCAGGAGTGTTTGAACCATCAGTGTATATAGGGACTGCAGAGGAATGTTGGGAGAGATGGTCTGAAAACCGAGAACGAAGAATGAAAGGAGGAGAATTGGACTTGGAATAAGGGAAAATGGAAGAACAAATGTGGGGTCGAGGAAGTAACCACGGAGGAAAAAGACAAGTGCGGAAAGGAAAAACATTACTAACAGTAAGAGAGGAGCGCGAGAGAAGAGTACGGGTTCGAACTTCAAATGGTGGCTTGGTCCTAGGAGTGGAAAATATGCCTGGGTCAGGACTGGGAGGAAGTAGAGAAGGGCTATGAGGAAAACAGTGCAACTTAGCATAGGTACGAAGAGAAAGAAGAGCGCGATGACGGAAGAATAAAATGAAAAAGGCTAAAATCTAGACCAAGTTATAAGAAAAACAGTATAGGGTCACACTGTATGGCTATTATTATCATATGTAATTCTCATGCCAATCAGTATTACAGGGGGTAATAAAAACAAGGTCATTATTTATTTGTAGACAGTATCAGGTAAGCACAAAATATTGATATGGTTTCAGTATTATCATCATCATCATCATCAATCATCATCAGTCATCATCATTACCGTCATCGTCGCCATCGTCGTCATCATCACCACCACCACCGTCGTCATCGTCATCGCTATCATCGTCATCATCGTCACTACTACTGCTGCTGCTACTACTACTACTGCTATCCAATTATTTGCATGCACCGTATCATTTGTATTAATTACCCTAGTTCAAATTTTTTAATCAAACAAGCTCATTTTGGTGACCATGTTCTATTTGCTTCTTTATTTCTATCAATCAATCTAGCTAGCTAGCTAGCCAGCTATCTATCTACATAGAAAGATAGACAGATGGAGAGATATACTGTAGATATACTGGGTGTCAAACATTAAAAAATGAACTTTAGGGACGCCCTGTATATGAAGCCAGAACGGAAACCACTGCTTCATGCCAAGGAACACTACAGAGGTGTTTCTAGATCTCCTTGTGTCCGAAATATCACTGACGGCTAAGCCTGGAGTGGCTGCTGCTTGGCAAGGATGGAGAGGTTGGAGAGGGAGCAGGAGATGAGGAAGGAGAGAGTAGAGGGTGTGGAGAGAGTCTGTCTTGGCCAGCACCACACGAGCGCCCCACACCAGCCATACCAGCCATACTTAGGATGCGTTTCACCACCTGTAATTATAAAGAAAAGCATCGTCATCGTAATACTAAGTATGCCAAATAATTAGCTGAAGAAGTGTCAACGAAGAATCCTATGACTGACGAGCGAATGCTAAGATGTAATATGCAAAATAAATCAGTAAAAAAGAAGCGTTAACGAAGCCTCCTACACCACTTATCAAATTTTGCCGTCTTGGCGACATATTTGTGGTTGGACTGACGTGTGAGGGTAACCATGAGAGGAAGCAAGTAAGAAGGCAAGATCGCACCAAGAAAGTCACTGAAGTTCTTGCGTTGGAGGAAGGAGCGGGAATTTACTAGGTCTCGCATTTGCACTAGGAAATCAATCAGTCAATTAATCAACCAACCAATCAATCAGTTAATCAATCAATCAATCAACCAACCAACCAACCAGTCAATGATCAATCACTTAGTCAATCAGTGAATCAATCCAAGAACAAAGGATATCAGTATTAAGCCAAATTACAGTTAAAATGCTATAGAAACCACAACATCAGAGTAGAGGGTAGAGCGAATAGAGTAAAGAGTAGAGAGTATTGTGAAGAGTAAGGTAAAGAGGTAAGGAAAAGAATGAAGTGAAGAGAGTAAAACAAGGAGTAAAGTGAAGAGTAAAGAGTATAGAGTAGAAGCATAAAGAGTCGAGACAGTGAAGAGAGTAAGGGAAATAAAGTAAAGAGAGGAAGGTAATGACTAGGATAAAGAAAGTTCGCTAAAGAGTAAAGTGAAGAGTAGTATGTAAAGTGATCAGAGTATAGTGGAGAGTAGAAAGAGAAAAATGACGAGCGGAAAGACAGCCAATGAAAGAGCAAGGCATATAACTATTAAAGCAAGTTAGAGTAAAAATACCATAGAAAGCACCACCTAAGCCTGGTTATAGACAGCCAGGTCGACTATAGCCTCAGCATGTGGGTTGTGTAGGTGTCCTGAAGTGATGATATACTCAGAGAACAGGGCAGGAAGAGGTTAAGAGAGTCCATTAGTGATCTGGACTGGTAAGGCGATCATCAAGAATTGTTACCGTGGCCCGATGTGCAGTTAGTTAGCAGACATGGCGAATTGGAATAAATCATCATCATCATCATCAATCATCATCATCAATCATCATCATCAATCATCATCAATCAATCATCAATCATCATCATCATCATAACAATAATAATCATTGTAGTAATAACAGTAATAACCGAATAAATAATAATAATAATAATAATAATAATAATAATAAATAGTAATAATAATGATAAATGAATAATAATGCTAGTCACGGTAAAGTGCAATGGAAGGCGTGCAGGGCCGTAGTATCGTCTTAGTTGTGTCATTAAGGTGCTGGAAATAACCTGCAAAAGGTCGAAAATTTCCACCAATACTCTCGTCTGTTAACGAGACTCCCTAAGTCCTATTCCTTAGCGATTTATTTTTGGACATGGCTAGTTAATATCCTTTTGTACGTTATTTTTTCAATGTATGGACACATTGGAAGGATTTGGGTAACATCCAAGAGGATCGCAAGGTGAACTAAACAAAAGTCGCTCTGGAGAAGGTGTAAGGGGAGCTTCCTTAAAATAAGACAATATCGGCCTAAATGAAGTAACTATGGAGCCACAATAACAACAGCAAGAAAATCATCATTCCTCATCTCTCCCTCATTCCTCATCTCTCCCTCCTGTGTGGGTGGAATGTGCTAGCGCGCATGCACGCACGCATGCGCACGCATGCGCACGCACGCACACGCACACGCGAGCACACGCGCGCGCACACACACGCACAGAGAGAGAGAGAGAGAGAGAGAGAGAGAGAGAGAGAGAGAGAGAGAATTATCTTCTATTATTCCCACTACCACGGACGGTTTTACTCTGCTTAGGGAAATCCTCTGGTTAATAAACCCTCCCTATTTCAAAAGTCTATTCAGATAGCAATAAATCGTCTGCAGATACGAAGAATATAATAATACAGGTCATGGGGGTGAAGGGATTAGCAGGTAGGGAAGTTTGTATGGCAGTGATAATATTTATGAACGGAAAGGCATAAGATGACTGACTGACTGAATTAATTAATGTATGTGAGTATGCATATGTGTATGTGCACATGTATCCATATTTTTGTGTGTGTCCGTGTGTATTTATGTGCAACGCAAACGTGTATTCATGTGTATTTGGAGATATTCAGAAATGTATGACTGTGAAGGCATATGAGTGTATGCTTGTGTGCATTTAGGTATGTGTATATATGTATGTAAGTACGCATTGATGTTCATACAAAATCTATATGTATGTATGTTAATGCATGTGTTCATATATGCATTAGTACATGTAGTTACGAACATGTGCGTGTGCATTAATGTGTATGCATCTACGTGTGCATAATGTACGTACATATACCTACATGTACGTACGTACATATGTACTTATAAATGTATGCATTTATATATGTATTAATGCGTGCTCCTAGGTATGTGCGTATGTATGTATGAATGTACTGTACTTATATAGATCCACATATTGATGCATATGTAGGTATATATATGAATGTGGACATGTGTATGTATATAGGAATGTGCATGTGTACGTGTAGTTATGTGTGAAGGTACTTTTGTATATGGACGTTTGAATGTGTGTAGCCTATATTTGCGTGCACGCGTATATTTGTGTATGCATGTATGTTTATACATGTAAGTATTAATGTACATATATGCAAGCATGTCAGTGAGTATGAATGTTTGCATGTTGAGACATGTATGCATGTACATGCTGTTTTCTACAGTACATGAACGAGTATATGTGTGCATCTGTACACGTGCACGTGCGCTAGCCTGTGCGTCAGTGCGCGCAGGCGAAGTTGCGTGCATGATTGTGTGTCAGTGTGTGCGTTTGCAAGTATGTTTTCGTGTGTGTGTGTGTGTGTGTGTGTGTGTGTGTGTGTGTGTGTGTGTGTGTGTGTGTGTGTGTGTGTGTGTGTGTGTGTGTGTGTGTGTGTGTGTGTGTGTGTGTGTGTGTGTGTGTGTGTGTGTGTGTGTGTGTGTAATAATGATCTTTATAAATATATTGAAAAAACTGTGACATACCCTTAAGGAGCACTTACAGCAGACTAAATCCTGGCCCTCCACGACTTACAAGTAACAATTACGTGGTTGTAAGTTGCAGTCTCCAAGAAAGGTGAAGACGGGGAAGATCCGGGGCCATCGATACACTGTCCATTTCATCTTGACTTAAAGCTGCCATTTCATCTTGAAAGCCGAGCTGCAACAAGAGATTAAAACTAGGATATGGCACGAGTCACGAAGAAGTGATATGGGAGAGACGTTGAGCCGTAGTATTACCTTGTTATTTAGTTATACATGGTGCAAAAGGATGACAATATTTACCAAGATAAGGTTGAAGAACTGTAACCAACTCCATCCTTTTGCCAAGCCTTCTAAGTTGATGGTGGTGATTCTTGGTCCTGGCGTTCTGGCAAAGGATAAATCAAGCATCCTAACTAATTTATGAGAAAAGGAAGTATTTTGTCACTGTAGTAGTCAACCAAATGTTTGGCTGGCGTATGAGCGAAAAATATTAATTCAAGCAAAATTATACACAGCTCAAGTTTAGTAGAGTTTATATATACGATATCTTGGGTATGTACATACCTCATGCATGACGTTCGAAGGGTGTACATGACTTGTAGGGGGCTGCAGTTGTTGTAGGGAAGCTGCCGGGTGAGCTGTAGGTCTTGAGGGTAAGCTGCTGGGTGAACTGCAGGTCTTGTGGGTAAACTGCTGGTCTTGCGGATAAGCTCTAGGTTTTGTGGGTAAGCTACAGGTCTTGTGGGTAAGTTCTAGGTCTTATGAAAAGCCCCAGCGGGTCTTATAAAGGAAGTTCCAGGCAGTGTGAAAAGCTCCAGGTCTTGTGAGTAAGTTCCAAGACTTTTGTGGGAAGGTCCAGGTCTTGTGGGTAAGCTGCAGGTCTTCCAAGGTACACTTCTGGTCTTCTAAGCTCCACGTCTTCTTGATGAGCTTCATGTCTAGTGACGAGAGATAATGCTTGATGATGATGCACGTCCAGAGTGAGGCCCAGGGTGACACGTACATCTGTAGAAAATACAGCAGTGATAACGGCTATTCGAAGAGGTGATCCGAGATGGTTAGTGTGATGATTATAGTGTGATGATAGTGAAATGATGGTTTGATGTGACATTGATAGTGTGATGTGACAGTGCCGTTGACAGCGATGTAATGATCAAGTATTGACTGTGATATAGATATGATGTGATGTTGATAGAAATATGTATCCGAGTATGAGACGTTCATCTATTCAGACTGCGTCAGCAACTTCAAGGCATTGGTGATATGTGTTGGGGGAGACTGAGGTGGTGTGGCAGTGTCTGGTATGGCATTGTGTGGTGTGGCCTTGTGTGGCGTGATATTGTTTGGTATGGCGATGTGTGGTGTGGCGATGTGTGGTGTGGCGATGTGTGGTGTGGCAGTGTGTGGTGTGGCAGTGTGTGGTGTGGCAGTGTGTGGTGTGGCAGTGTGTGGCGTGCAAGTGTGTGGCGTGCAAGTGTGTGGCGTGCAAGTGTGTGGCGTGACAGTGCTTGGTTTGGCAGTGTGTGTTGTAGCAGCATGTGGTGCGACTGTGGTGTGACAGTGTGTGGTGTGGTAGTGTGTGGTGTGGTAGTGTGTGGTGTGACTGTGTGCTGTAGCAATATGTGGTGTGACTGTGTGCTGTAGCAATATGTGGTGTGACTGTGTGTGCTGTAGTATTGTGCGGTGTGGTTGTGTGTGGCATGTCATTGTTGCGTGACAGTGTGTGGTGTGGCAGTTTATGGTGTGGCAGTGTTTGGTGTGGCAGTGTGTGGTGTGGCAGCGTGTGGGTGTGCACATGTGTGGTGTGGCAGTGCGTGATGTGGCAATGTATGGTGTGGCAGTGTATGGTGCATGGCAATGTGTGGTGTGTGGCAATGTGTGGTGTGTGGCAATGTGTGGTGTGTGGCAGTGTGTGGTGTGTGGCAGTGTGTGGTGTATGGCTACGTGTAGTGTGGCAGTGTATGGTGTATGGCAGTGTGTGGTGTGACTGTGTGCCGTAGCAATATGTGGTGTGACAGTGTGTGCTGTAGTACTGTGTGGTGTGGTTGTGTGGCTTGTCACTGTGGCGTGACAGTGTGGTGTGGCAGTGTGTGGTGTACTGCAGTGTGTGGTGTGGCAGTGTGTGCTGTAGCAATGTGTGGTGTGGCAATGTGTGGTGTGTCGGTGTGTGGTGTGGCAGTGTGTTCTGTAGCAATGTGTGGTGTGGCAGTGTGTGCTGTGTTAATGTGTGGTGTAGCAGTGTGTGTTGTAGCAATGTGTGGTGTGGCAGTGTGTGCTGTAGCAATGTGTGGTGTGGCAGTGTATGCTGTGTTAATGTGTGGTGTGGCAGTGTGTGCTGTAGCAATGTGTGGTGTGGCAGTGTGTGCTGTAGCAATGTGTGGTGTGGCAGTGTCTGCTGTACGGCAGTGTGTGGTGTGGCAGTGTGTGGTGTGGCAGTGTGTGGTGTGGCAGTGTGCGGTGTGACAGTGTGTGGTGTGGCAGTGTGTGGTGTGGCAGTGTGTTCTGTAGCAATGTGTGGTGTGGCAGTGTGTGCTGTAACAATGTGTGGTGTGGCAGTGTGTGCTGTAGTAATGTGTAGTGTGGCAGTGTGTAGTGTGGCAGTGTGTAGTGTGGCAGTGTGTGCAGTAGTAACGTGTAGTGTGGCAGTGTGTGCAGTAGTAATGTGTAGTGTGGCAGTGTGTGGTGTGGCAGTGTGTGCTGTAACAATGTGTAGTGTGGCAGTGTGTGGTGTGGCAGTGTGTGGTGTGGCAGTGTGTAGTGTGGCAGTGTGTGATGTGGCAGTGTGTAGTGTGGCAGTGTGTGATGTGGCAGTGTGTAGTGTGGCAGTGTGTAGTGTGGCAGTGTGTGGTGTGGCAGTGTGTGCTGTAGTAATGTGTAGTGTGGCAGTGTGTGCTGTAGCAATATGTGCTGTAGTAACGTGTAGTGTGGCAGTGTGTGGTGTGGCAGCGTGTGGTGTGACAGTGTGTGGTGTGACAGTGTGTGGTGTATGGCAGTGTGTGGTGTATGGCAATGTGTGGTGTATGGCAGTGTGTGGTGTATGGCAATGTGTGGTGTATGGCAGTGTGTGGTGTGGCAGCTTGTGGTATATGGCAATGTGTGGTGTGGAAGTGTGAGCTGTAGTTGTGTGTGGTGTGGCAGTGTGTGCTGTTGCAATATGTGGTGTGGCAGTGTGTTCTGTAGCAATGTGTGGTGTGACTGTGTGTTGTAGCAATGTGTGGTGTGGCAGTGTGTGGTGTGTGGTGTGGCAGTGTGTGGTGTGTGATGTGGCAGTGTGTGGTGTGGCAGTGTGTGGTGTGGCAGTGTGTGGTGTGTGGTGTGGCGGTGTGTGGTGTGGCGGTGTGTGGTGTGGCGGTGTGTGGTGTGGCGGTGTGTGGTGTGGCAATGTGTGGTGTGTGGTGTGGCGGTGTGTGGTGTGGCAGTGTGTGGTGTGGCAGTGTGTGGTGTGGCAGTGTGTGATGTGTGGTGTGGCAGTGTGTGGTGTGGGAGTGTGTGGTGTGGGAGTGTGTGGTGTGGGAGTGTGTGTGGCAGTGTGTGATGTGGCAGTGTGTGGTGTGGCCTTGTGGCTCGTCAGTGAGGCGTGACTGTGTGTAATGTGACTGTGGTGTGGCAATGTGTGGTGTGGCAATGTGTGGTGTGGCAGTGTGTGGTGTGGCAGTGTGTGGTGTGGCAGTGTGTGGTGTGGCAGTGTGTGGTGTGGCATGGTGGCTAGCAAAAAAAAAAAAAAAAAAAAAAAAAAGTTTTGGGAAAATTGTAATGAATGATTGGAGAGACAAACAGACAGACAGACAGATAGACTAGATACAGACAGGTAGATACATGGATATAGTTGATAGAGTAATTAATCTTCCCAGCGTGGTGGCCTGAATGATAGAGAAGTTCAGAGAGAATGTTGATGCATATTTGGAGTAGCTTGATAAAAGGGAGAGAGTGTTTGGCAATGGAAGGAATGAAAAGTGAGAGACTGAATAGGAGAGTGTATGTGAATGAGGGTGAGGTGGGGAGGAGCAGGGAGAGGCCAGTGAAATGGTTTGGAAGCTGGGGAGCGTAGTGGTGGTGATGTGGATGTACTGGAAAACATTACAAGTACCTGAGATGGCTCAGTCATGTGGAGAGAATAGAGAATGAAGGACTGACTAGACAAGTTTGTGCGTGAGGTGATGGGGGGAAGAGATAGATAGATAGATAGATAGATAGAGAGAGAGAGAGAGAGAGAGAGAGAGAGAGAGAGAGAGAGAGAGAGAGAGAGAGAGAGAGAGATGCTGATGTGTTGGATGGGGAGGAAAGGAATATGAAAGAGGTATGAGGTGAAGGATTTGGTGGAGAGGTATATGAATATGGATGGTGTGAGTTGGAGGAAGGGCAGACTTATGGTGCAAGACGGATGACATGGAGGAAATTGTTCCTGGCCACACCCTCCGAATAAGGAGTCTGGGTGTAAATGAAAAGAAAGTATAGTTACTGGATGGGAAATAGAGGGACTGAGGGTGTGAAGAAATGAGTGATTTGAATGTTGAGAAGAGGAGGGGAGAGAGATTAGAGAGAGAAGAGAGAGAGACTGGAGATGAGATACTAAACAGATGATCGAGATTAGAGAGAGGAGAGAGAGACTGGAGATGAGATACTAAACAGATGATCGAGATTAGAGAGAGAGACTAGAGACAGATGAGAGAGAGAGAGCTGAGAGAGGACTGACTAATGAGTAATAAGAAGTGTGGTTAAGGAATTTGGAAGAACTCTGAATGCAAAGTGGAGAGAAAGTAAAAAAAATAAATAAAATAAAAAAAACTTATGGAAGAAAGCAAAGAAAATAAGAGAGTGATAGGAAAGGTAGCAAAGAGGTGAAAGATAAATATGGAAAACTAAGTGCTCAGAAAAAGTGATCAGATGGAGAGCAGTATTTTAATAAGCTGGTATCAAAAGCAATAATAATAATAATAATAATAATAATAATAATAATAATAATAATAATAGTGGCAGCATGTCGATCTGGCCCCCAAACTCATCCGTCCCTATATCGTTCTGGTTAGGCTAAGTTAGATTAAACCAGGTTAGGTTGTCAGATAATGTTATGCGAGATTTTAAATTACACTAAGTTAGATTTAGTTAGATTAGGTTAGGTTGGTAGGGGTGAAACGACTGGGGACGGATTAATCTTGTGGCCAGATCAACTAAATAGCTAAGTGGTTGGGGAATGGGTGGGAAAGGGAGAGGCAAAAAGAGTAAGAAGAGGGGCGAGAAGAGAGCCGAGAAGAGAGGCGAGAAGAGAGCCAAGGAGAGAAGCGAGAAGAGAGGCAAGAAGAGAGGCAAGAAGAGAGGCGAGAAGAGAGGCAAGAGGAGAGGTGAGGAGAAAGGCAAGGAGAGAGGCAAGAAGGGAGGTGAGGTGAAAGGCAAGCAGACGGGAAGAAAGGCAAGAAGACAGGCGAGAAGATGCGAAAAGAGCTGCAAGAAGAGAGACGAGCAGAAATGCAAGGAGAAATTTAAAATCAGTGGTATACAAGTTACGTGGAGACACAGACAAATGAGGAAGTGCAGGGGCGTTGTGAAGCTGATGTGGATGCGCTAGAAAGTGTTGAGAGTGGTACCCTGAGGTGCTTTGGTTGTGTGGAAAGAATGAAAAATGTGAGTGACAGCGTATGTGAATTAGGTGCAAGTGGTGAGAGAAAAAGTGGAGGTGGATGCTGAGGTTTAGGTGGAAGGATGGGGTAGAGAAGTATATGGATGAACTTGGTGTGAGTTGGAGGTTGGTAGGCTTGATGACGGAGGACAGGCCGACATGGGTACAGGTTGTTCGTGGTTGCCCCCTCTGGGATGAAGGCGTCTGGCTATAGATGGTTAGACGTCTCATGGTGAACGGGATAAGTCACTCTAGCAGTATCTCTGGAATAAAAATAATAATAAAATAATAATAATAATAATAACAATAATAACAAGTGATGATAATGTTTATTCTATAACAAAACAATACAGTAAAAAATAGTGCTAAGCAATTCATACATTAGGACGGATGCTTAGACGTCTCCTACATCCTGCTACCAAAGGATTTTATTCGGCTTAACAGCTCTTAAAAATGCGCTCTCTGGTCTCTTGAAGTTGTAAATGACCACAGCATGCATTTCCTATGGTATGCAGTCGTTACGATAAGCAATCACTGGTAAGCAGAGCCCCTGTTCTATCTATCTATAGCACGACGCCCTAACCTAGCAAAGGGTGCCCGCAGACAAAACGCCTCCAAGTCGCTCTGTCACCCACCATTTGACTGCCCTCCCCCCAACTCACTTCCCGCTCCCTCATATACCTCTCGACTCCATCCCTCCACCTCAATGTTTAAAAATTTCGTCCATGTAGTGTGAAAGCCGCCACAGTTATCAATACGGTGTCCCTCTCATATACGTCTCAACTTCAACCCCAACTCAATGTGTTTAAAAATTTCGTCCATGTAGTGTGAAAGCCGCCACAGTTATCAATATGGCGTCTCTCTCCAGGACCAGCCCTCATATTAACCCACACATATACCTTTTTTAAACAACAGCCATCTTTAACAAAACTATGCCTTAACATAAAACATCAAAAAGTACGACAAATAGTAGTAAAATAAGTGTAATAACAATAGATAATAAAAATAATAATAATCTCACCCCAGCTCTCCACGAGCGTAGCTTCCCTTTCTCACGTCAGTCAAGCAAAAGAGAGATTTGGGCAGGTTCAGGGGCTCAGAGGATTCTAACCAGGAGGATGAACTTTGCCGTTGAGTATCCGAAGACCTGATATTAACTTGTTCACAGTGATGCCTCCTTTCTCTAGTATATTTGTGCAAGATTTACATAAATTTACAGATATTACCATATAACCAAACCATAAGTGTTCCCTACGTGTCAACAAGTGGGTTGGTGGAGGGTTAGTGTCCCTCCCCGTAAAACATAAAACTCAAAGTCATATGGCCACCCCTTACGGGATTATGGCGTCTGGCAATAGATAGATAGATAGATAGGAGTTCTATTTCTAAATTAAGGGGTTACATATAGCTTTTATTAACCCCTACAATACGAAAGACATCACCTAAACTGCATAAAATCGTCTGGAGGGGAATGAGACGAACCAGGTAGCTTAGGAGGTTCGCGGACTTCGAAGCAGGAAGAGGATGTTTTGCAATGGAGAATTTGAAGAGGTGATACTTCTTTTCAATGATTCTTGCTATCTCCAGTTTAATTTTCTATAGATCAGGAGTGAGATTTCGATCTCACGGGGGGGGGGGGGAGTAGATATAGCCTTCATTAACTCCTACGGTATGAGGGACCTTCACAAAACTGAATAAAAACGTCTAGATTATGAACTCAATGAGGCAGTGTCAAACAGCAGGTACTAACATTCTCAGGGTCACGTCTCTTCTGTGATTTTATTCCAGTTTACACCAGACATAACTCAGTTTAAATTGAGTCACAGGAGCCTGGGAACATAAATATTATCATTAACCCTCTTATGATCGGGACAGCTCCAGTATTTTGTTTCTAGACTTTCCTGCTAAAACAAGTATTTTTTTTTTATTATTATTATTATTATTATTATTATTTAGTGGTAGGTGGGGCGCTCACCATCCACTCATTCGATGTAGTGCTGCTTTGGATGTTTGCCCTTTCCTCTCTTCCTTCCTCTTCTTTCCTTCATTCTTCCCTCTTCCTTCAGCCTACTGGTGACTTTACACTCCCTCCTCTGTTTTTCTTTCCTTCATTCTTTCCTCTTCCTTCCGTCTACGGGTGACTACACTGAGTGATAAATTGTTTCCTGAATGGCGCCTGGTGGTTTAGTGGGTAATCAAGGTGCTCCAGTCAGACTGAGCCTGTGTAGGTTTATACCCAGGGAATGGTTGGGGTTTATTGCTCACCCATTGCCATTCAGGGAAGAATGAGGCTGGTCATTCTTCAATGTCAGGACCAACTTGCCTAGCCCCGGGCTCCTACGCTCATCATGGGGCAACATAGGATTGGATGATGGACGGATGGATTATTATTATTATTATATGAGAGGGGTGTGTGAACTGGGAACAGGGCAGTGAAATGGCGTGAGACAGGGTGACGTGGAGATGATTTGTTTGTCGCCACCCCGTATGGGCTTAAGGCGTCTGACCATAGATAGATAGATAGATTATTATTATTATTATTATTATTATTATTATTATTGTTGTTGTTGTTGTTGTTGTTGCTGTTGATATTATTATTCGTCACGATATCGACAGAGTTTGCATGTCACACATAAAGAGGATATTTAGGCTTATTGTGCAAAATAAATTGCTATGGAAATGGTGTTATAAAATTTTCAAACCCACCTAGCAGTACGACTCCAACCTCACAGTGGCGAAGGGAAGTAGCCTAGTCAAAGTGGTGTAGGAAGCTTCGTAGTGTATCTTCCTTAGCGATTCATTCTGTAAAATACATCTCAGTATCCTCTTGTTTATTGCTAATACTAAATGTGACGATATTGACGATTCTAATGTATAAGATAACATTAAGCCGTAATATTCAAAATAAATCAATGAGCAAGATGTGCTACGAAGCCTCCACGATAAATAACACTGAAATAAAGCCGTAAAATTTAAAACAAATAGCTGAGGAAGATGTGCAACACGAAGCCTACTATATCTCTGTCCCCCGTGTTCTGCACGCTCGTGGGTGGTTGGACTGGCAGCTAGCGATCCAAGGCTCCTATGACTCACTCTTAGCTGGATATAATCGTCTGACGTTAGGTAGAATAAAAAATACTAGAGTTTTCCCGACCGTCAGAGGGTTAAATGTGGCAGAATTAACACGCTCGGGATCCAATACTCACCCAGCCGAAAAAAAACCCATCTGACTTTAGTTGGCGTGAAATACGAGAGTTGGCCCGACCATGAGCGAGTTAATGGTGATAATACAGTATATGCTCTTAGGCTCCTATGTTCACTCTTAGCTGAATAAAACCGCTTGATGATGACGATGATGATGATAAGAGCGCAGATGCACTGCAGAAGGATAGTAGGCAGGGGAGCTAGGGAGGCAGCAGGATGGGGAGGTGGGGAACAGGCAGGGGAAGGAGACATGGGGGGAACGCAGCAGGAAGAGGGGTCGGCAAAAGGAAGGGAGAAAGGCAACAGACAGAGGAGGGAGGTAGCAGATTGGGGAGAAGAGCAGCAGGGAGGAGAAAGAGACAGTCAGCAGGGGAGGGCCGTAGCAGGAAGGTAAGGGAGGTAGCGGATCCGGGAGGGAGACAGAGAAGGGGGAGGGCAGCAGGCAGGAGAGGGGGGGCAGCTGGCAGGGGAGACAGGCATCACGTAGGGGAGGGAGGTCGTAGATAGGGCTGGGAGACAGAGGAAGGAAGCAGCAGGCAGGAGAGGGGGGGGGGGCAGCTGGCAGGGGAAAGGAGCATCAATCAGGGGAGGGAGGCAGGGGAGGGTCATCAAGCAAGGAGGGAGGCAGCAGGCAAGGGAGGGAGAGAGCAGACAGGGGAGGGGAAGAGCAAGAAGGGGAGTGAGTTGGAAGGAAGGGGACGGTGGTGGCAGGAAGGGGAAGGGGGGCAGCAAGCAGGGAGGGGAACAGCCAGTAGAGGAGGGAGATAGAAGTGAGGACAGCAGGCAGGAGAGGAGGCCAGCAGACGGGGGTGAATGACACTAGGTAGAGAAGGGACTTGCCTGCCAAACTTTCAGTCTCCCTGCACGATTGAAATTTAGGCAGGCAGGAAGAATGGCAGACAGGCAGGTAGCAGGTAGGCAGACAGGCAGGCACCTTGGCAGGTAGGTAGACACTCTGACAGGTAGGAAAACAGGCTGCCAGTTGAGGCGAGACGGCAGATATAATCTGTCTGTGTGTGTGATGACATCAGCCAAAATCTGTCATCTCTCCATCAATCAGAGGCTGTCATTTTCTCCCATTTTTCTCCTCAAATGTCTTATAAATGCTATCTATAGGAGGAATTTTTACTTCCTTGCCAGCGTGCACATTCTCCGGATGAGGTCTGACAAAACTTGCCATCTCTCCACTACTCAGAAGGCAACAACATTTTTTCAATATTTTTTACACTTTAGCCTCACAAACGCAGTCTACGAGTACTGTATATGAAGAGTTTGTGCTTCTCTGCCTAACTCCCCACCAGCATCCTTGTCTGCCTGCCCACCAGCCTGCCTGCCTTCCTGCCTGCACACATGCCTGCCAAACTGTCTGCTAGTGTACTGGACTGACTGATTATCTGTTTACCTACCTGCCTGTCTGCTTGCCTGTCTGTCCTCCTTCCACCCAGCCTGCTTACCTTCCATCATGTCTAACTGCCTTCCATTCTGCCTGCCTGCCTTCAACCCAGCCTGCCTGCCTTCCAGCCTTGTTCTTTATCTATTTATCTACCTATAGTCAGACATCATTATCCTATAAGGGGTGGCTGTTTGAATTAGTTGCTTTATGGGAAGGGGAACTGACCCTCTACCAACCCACTTATTGACACATAGGGAACATGTATGAGTTGGTTATAAGGTTACCACTCAACACTGTAAATGGTTTCCTGGCTTACATGAAACCATTAGGTTTGTCACTCAATGTATAGCCCCTGAAAAGGAAAGAAGAGCAATAAAAAGCAGCAGGAAAGAGAGGAGGGCAAACACAGAAAAAGAATGATAAGGGTGAAGAAAGAAGTAGGCAGCACTACATTGAATGGGTGGGTGATGGTCTGTCTGCTTGCATTCCAGCCTTGTTAACTTGGACTTATAGTCATTTTGAATACTATGGCTTGTCTAACTTGGTGGAGATTTCCATCCTTTTACAGCGTGTTTCCCATAGCTGTATGAGTGAACAAAGCAATATTATGATTTTAAATTCTTTCTACAGCACTTGTTTATAACTACACTGAATTTCAGTCTTAGTTACCTGCTGCAAATAAGCTTTCGGTATGGTAATTTTAGAGCAAATTAAAGTGGACAGAACAGAAAAGTATGTTCACAGAAGAGCACTTACAAAAGAGAAGGGTGAATATATCTAAAGACAAAATAATATCTAACATGTTTAATGTTAGAACTATGTACACGCAACTTCATTTATAAAACAATTAAGATGGACCAATCATTTAAAAAATCAACTACAGGAATACTTCTTTTGTGTTTGAAAATTATCATATACAGTGTACAAATATATTAACACACAACAGAAATTCCTGCAAGATATGCATTTCATATAGTACATTTAATATCGCAACATTTTTTTTCTATCCTTAATCCCTTCAGTCCGAGAATGTGTTTTTTATTTTATTCTCGCTATCTCCAGACGATTACATTTAGCCTGGGAGGACTTTTCAATGAAAAGGATAAAGAGGATATAGCCTTAATAATCCCCTTCTCTGCTATGGGACTCTCCCGAGCTGAACAAATTCATTTTGTGGTAGTGTGAGTAGAATGAAAAATACATAATCCGAATGAAGGGGTTAATGAGTAATATGATTCGTAACAAATAGTTTTATCCTACCTTTCACAATACACAACAGCTGTAACCTTCACACACATTAAAGCAATTAGTGCAAAGTTATCAAAACAGTGCCTTGCAACCAACAGCTAACATGAAGATGCCCACCACACCAATGGACCAGGATCAGGGTGGGAAAGTTCAACTAATAAAAAGGACTCTGCAAGAACCATCAGAGGCAGCAGCTAAACATGTGGGATAAAATGTGGACCAGATGTTCTGTGTCTTCATTTTGGGACCTCTGTGATTTGGGTCTTCATAAAACCAGCCAAGGAATGATATCGATATGCAATCTCATGCACTAGAGCAATTTAATGTGAGCCAGATGCTATGTGTCTATTTTGTGATTCCACAACAGGGCTCCCCACAGAACCAGTTAATGAATGATACTGATATGCAGTCTCATGCATAAGAGCAATTCAATGTTTTGAACAAAGTTATATGCACAGAAATCACTAACTGGTGTGCTGATACCCTGTTTTAAGTTTGCTTAATTCTGTTTCTAAGATACCTGTATGTCTGTTAAGTCTGAACAGTTTGATTCTTATGTTTGTATGGGTTTACAGCATGATAAAATTGTGAAATCAGTTAAAAAAAAAAAAAAATCTTTCATCCATTTCACCATTTGCTCTCTCAAATTTACCAGTATGAAATATCTAATTGCTTGATGTAATAATATGAGACAGATAAAAAGGATACTGAATTACCTCCCTCTAATAATGTGAGATGGGAATCAGGAGGGAGTCTAAAGTGCCAATTCTGTGGTCTTACAAGAAAAAGGTGCTATGAGAAGATACATCAAACATTCATTTCATAATATAGAGTCTTGTAGTTTGTACTCAACTTACAAATGACCATAGGACTGATCTAGTCCACAGTAGATTTTTCTTAATCTACCATCAAAACTTTCATATACTTTATATCAGTCTTAAAGTTAAAGGATATCTACACATGAACATCAGCTGTGTGGCTCATAGCCTGCTATGAACTTACAAAAATTAATATGAATCTACAGAATTGTGAGAACTTTCAATTCGAGTGCCGTTTGCCCTGAGCCAACACTAACACAACGCAGAAGAAACTGATTCCCAGATCAGAGTTTCTAGCATTCAATGTGTGCACAGTCATCATCCCTGAAAAGCTATACAGGAAGAAACAGCACATATAAATGCTTCAATTTAGGGTTGCATTACTGCTCAACAGCTCTGAAACACAATACTATATACCTTAGGATTTATCTACAACACCACTCTGCCACTCTTAGCACCGCAGCTCCAACACTGTACAGGTATTATTCTTTTTGATTACTTAATGTCACCCACATCTGACTGAGATGGTTGTTGAGGTGGAAATATCCCGGCTATGGACATACTGGAGGGACTTTTAACTTCTAATTCTCGACAAAGGAGGATGAAGTTTTTGCATTCGGCAATGAATACAAAGAATGGGACCATTCAATGGAGATCGGTTCTTTAGAGGCCAAATAGTTTCTGCTTGGCATAACAAATTTACAGAACAATAATATATCCCATAAAAAATTAGCCAGTGTGATTTTACCCTGGAAGGTTTAGTCTCTGTTAAATAGTGTTCCCCACCTTGAGTGTAAATAGGGTTTCTCACTAGCAATGTCAAAAAAATGACTCTTGACACTGTCTTGATATGTCATAAATTTGAGGCATTACTTAACACTGGATATGAAAACTAAAGCTAGCAATATAAAATTAAAAAATTACTAAACACAATTTTCACTATCTACCTAAGTGGCTTACTGCTATTTTGAACAGTACAGCCTCATATGCTTAATATACTTCAACTCTAAGAAGTTCAAAGTAGCTGAGAAAATAGTAGCACTCAATAAAAACAAATGAATCTCATATAAATGCAACAGGGCATATGATGTTACCAGTTTCAATGGACTGCTCTAAACCTTAATTCCACATACAGTACACGATACTCCACCTCCCTAGGAAACAGGCACAGGACACAGACTGAGACACAGACTGCTTGACACAGCCACACACTGCATATGTGAGGCTCCAGCTTGTGTCTCAGCTCTGACAAAGGGGACAGAGGGGCACATCTTCATTTTGTGTAGAAATATACTAGCGATGAGTCAAGCGCTCCGGGACTCCCATACCATCCATTTGATGTGAAGACTTGCTATTTGTGCTATCATATTAGTGCTATACATGAAAAGAAGCATTGTCAAAGTTTGCATGTTGCAAAGCAAGGTTCTTTAGTATTTGTAGGGCTTAGTATTGTATATCACCTAAATAAAAATTTTCACAGTAAGGAGTAAATACATGAAATTTTGATGAAAAGCCAAAACTATATTATACATTATGTGATGGCAGCAGCGTATAGTGAAAAGCTTGATGAATAACAATACCCTTGCACTACATTGGACGTCTGCAACCACGAATGAACGTGTATGTTAAAACAAGGTAATAAATTGGCCCTTCAGAGTAAAGACAACACTCATTCACCCAGTCATTCATACTAACATTTATGACATATTCTTCACCTTATAGTATTCTATGCACCTTCACTTAACTTACAAAACCTGGATTCTAGTAGGAACACAAACATTCATAACTGTTATTCATTTATAGTACTGTTACCCAACCTACGCTATAGCATTAGGCAAGAGAACCAAATGCTATTCTCTGAAGTGCCAACCTATTGCTGCCTATGAGAAGTATTGTATAATGTTATATTTCATGGTTGTACAGCACTCCTTTAAAAGTACTGTATACTGTAAAATGGTTTAGTTGTCTTAAAATAATGAATCAATACAGAATGAAATGTATAGGTATATATTTCTATCATTGTAGAGGTATTGCAAAAGAATAGAGATCACAGTCATAATTTTGAGACTTTACATGATATAATTCTTCTTTATAATTCCCTAAAACTCACACATACCATTCTTTAACATCCTTACTTTGCTTCTTAACAGGTCTGCGGTCACCAGGCTTGACGGTTCCATTTCCTTGTCCATTAATCATGGGTGTCTGCAGTGTAGGCATCCCCTCATAACTCTTGCTTTCATCCACTTTGTATTGTGCATCTTGCCGACCCTTGATCTTGAGAACCAAAAGGATGATAAGTATGACAATGATGAGAGCACCAGCAATAATGCTGATGATTAAAGCCACACTGCCAGCTGCTTCACTATGGATGCGGTCATGAGAGTTGTCCTTCTTGATTACATCATCGTTGGTGCTAACATCGTTGTTGTTGAAGACATCAGGGTAGAAGTCTGGGTAGTCATACTCTGGGGGCGGTGGTGGCTGAGGCAGGGATGGAGGTGGTGTGGGTGGAGAGTAGGTTGTGGTGGTGGGGTGATAAGGAGTACGAGGTGGAACTGAAGTGGTGGTATCAGTAGGAGTGCTGGTTGGTGGTGCGTGGTCAGGTCGAGAGGGGGTGGTTGGGCCAGATCCGGGGTCCTTCCTTCGTCCGCCATTGATGGTTGGGTCATGCTCCTCCGAATGGATGACATCTGGGGCAAGCATGGGGTGATGGGTTGGATTGAATTCAAGGTCCGTGTCATCACCTACGAGAGGCAGACAGACAGACCTGGTTAATGAAGTTCGCCGTGCATAAGCACGGCAACTTGTATATAAAATATATTATTCCACTTTCTCGTCAGGATTATAAATGGTTCTGACCATCATTATTACTATGACACGTTATAAATGATGAAAAACCTTATCTTAATATACTCCAAGTAGATGCACAATGGGCCCTTGGTTAATGTGGCATTTTTTGTGTGTTTTTCATTAGTGCAGGATGTAAAAATGTGTATCTCCCTCCATAAATGTTTCAAGGAACAGCTGTTATATGAAGATGTTTGATGTCAGCTTCAGTAGTGTATAATGTCACTTTAGATGAATGTAGTTGGTTCCTGTGTGTGTGTGTGTGTGTGTGTGTGTGTGTGTGTTGTGAGTACATATTGCATGATGGTGTGTGTGTTACGTCTTCCGGGTATTGTGTTTGATGTATGTTGTATTGTGTGTGTGTCAGGTGTTTTATATTTTGTATGTTGTGTGTATTATATCTTGTGTGTGTTGTGTCTTGTGTATGCTGTATTACGTGGTTGTTGTGTGCTTTTTGTTCTGCATGTTGTGTGTATTTTGTGTACACCATGCTGTGTGAATTGTAGGTGTTGTGTGTGTTAGGTGAGTCTTGGATGTGTTTTGTGTGCTGTGTGAGTCCTGTGTGTGTTTTGTGTATTATGTGAATTTTGTGTGTGTTTTGTGTGCTGTGTGAGTCTTAAGTGTATTTTGTTTGTGTGTGTCTTGTATGTGTTCTGTGTGCTGTGAGAGTCCTGCATGTGTTTTACATGTTGTGTGAATCTTGTGTGTTTTGTGTACTATGTGAGTCTTATGTGTTTTATGTGTTGTGTGAGTCCTCTGTGTGTTTTGTGTACTGTGTGAATCTTGTGTGTGCTTTTTGTGCTGAGTGAGTCTTATGTGTACTTTGTGTGTTGTGTGAGTCTTGTGTGTGTTCTGTGTGTTGTGTCAGTCCTGTATGTATTCTGTGAGTTGTGTGAGTCTTGTGTGTGTTTTGTGTTATGTGATTTGTGTGTGTTTTGTGTGTTGTGTGAGTCTTGTGTGTTGTGTGAGTCTTATGTGTGTTTTGTGTGCTGTGTGAGTCTTGTGTGTGTTTTGTGTGTTGTGTGAGTCTTGTGTGTGTTTTGTGTGTTGAGTGAGTCGTGTGTGTGTTTTGCATGTTGTGTGAGTCGTGTGTGTGTTTTGCATGTTGTGTGAGTCTTGTGTGTGTTTTGTGTGTTGTATGAGTCTTGTGTGTGTTATGTGTTGTGTGAGTCTTGTGTGTGCTGTGTGTTGTGTAAATCTTGTGTGTGCTGTGTGTTGTGTAAATCTTGTGTGTGTTGTGTGAATCTTGTGTGTGTTTTGAGAGCTGTTTGTGTCTTATGTGTGTTCTGCGAGTTTTGTGTGTGCTCTGTGTGTTGTGCATATTATGCTTATAATACAGAACATTTAGTGATTATAACATCTGCATGTTGGCAAGGTGCTTACATTAATTCTTGTAGCCATGTAAGAAAAAAGAGTGATTTGGCTGTGTGGCCAGCAGGAGGCAGACCTTTACATAAAAAAGGCTTCCAATACTGAACTACTGTTGATTTGGTTAAGAGGTTGATTCTCAGAATAAGAGCCATATTATCCAAGGGCCTTCCGTAGACATGAACATAAATTATAACTCAAAGCAAAATACATATAAAAATACTAGACAGGTGTGCTGGAAAGTCTGTTTAGAGAAACAGTGCTCATATAAAGAGAACAAGAGACATTAAAAATGCAAAGATGTGGCAATATGCCTGTTGAGAGAAACAGTGCTTATAAGAGTGAACAAGAAAGTCATTACAAAATAGAAAGATGTGCTGAAATGCCTGTAGAGAGAAACAGTGCTCATAGGAGAATAACAAGAAAAGGCAGAATAAGATGAAAAGATGTGCTGAATGCCTGCTGATAATGAGAAATACAATACTGCTAGTAAGAGATAACAAGAAAGACAATAAATAGGAAGAATGGCATTAGTTGTGCTGAAATGCCTGTTGAGAGAAACAGTGCTCATAACACGAGAAAGTAGTGGTTAGTCACAAAGGCATGAGTGCATAAAAGTGCTGAGGACAGAACCTGTTGCCTGTGCTGTGCTTTATGCCAAAAAAAAAGAACTGGAATGTGCAAAGGGATCACTAGCATGCAGGTGTCAATACTCACCACCATCCATATCTGGCATTCCTCCATTATCTGGGGTGAACTCTCCAGATCCTGACCCAATATAGCAGTCCTCATCATCACAAGGACGTCCACCTGGTCCAGGTTCTCTGTCAGGCATGTAGGTGCGAGGTGGAGGCTTTGTCATCGGGGGTTGGGTGGGTGGGATGTAGACTGGGGTGATGAGGTCGTCTCCTAGTGGCCAAGGACAAGGGTATGGTTAGCTGGGCATTACCTATTTGACTGCTAGGGTTTCCCTCAAATGAAGAAAATAGTCTACTGTTAGCTTAAATAAAATTCTAGGTACCAGTATTAGAGGAAGAGATAACTGGATATAGTTTCTGGAGCCTCTGACTGCTAGGATTTCTCTCAGTTGAAGAAAAGCTTGCATTGGTCTGAATATAATACTGCAAAGCACCAAAAGCTGCAAAAAGTTACAGAGGTGCTGCTGAAGCTGATTTGGTAGTTTACGAAAATGCACTCTCAGTATATAAAAAAAATCATATATATTCTTTTCCATGGTATTCAAGAAGGCCATCAAAAGCTTCAAGAATAACTACAATAAGAGACCGCAGACTCACATCCTATGAAAACATTGTACGGTACAAGGGAAATTCTTATAGTCTTAACTCACTGTTCTTCACTATTAAGTTACATCAGTCTTAATGATCCTTATAAATATCCAAGGTATTTAGCTACAATACTTAGACTGATAGAATTCAAAAAGGACAGCCTGACTATCTTTAATCCTGGAAGAGATGGCCATGAACAAGAGGAATGGAAATGAAGAAATATCCTCACCTGAACCAGTGTCAAATTCTGGAATGCATTCATCCTCATCATCCATGTCACAACCAGACCCAGCCCCACTGAACACAAGATCATCCCCCTCCCCTGGTGAGGGTCCAGGCAAAGGTGGAGTCTGAAAGGGGTAAGTTAGATATTAAAGTAATCAAGACTGGGCTGAGCTAATTTACTGAGGCAAAAATAAAAACAATATAGCCAGTCCTTAGTTATAGTCTTAATGAGTTCCATCAAAATGCCACAGCTACGGCAAATTGACTTAAGATCTCCCCCCACAAGGGATGAAAAAACACAGAAATCATAGTATATCACAATGTTTGTTCATGAAATGCCATTCATTAATATGAAATCATGTTTCCCTTGTTTTTCAAGACCAGATGGATGCATTTTGGCATGGAATCACTTAGATCTCTAAAGTTATCTAAGTACATTTCTTTGCACCAAACATCTGTCAGTTCAGTCTTGAGGTCGTCCAAATTGGGTGTAAACCTCTCTGCCATGATTTTTTTCATCTTTGCCAAGCAGTTTTCTATCAGATTTAGATCCAGACTATTGCCAGGCCAGTTGAGGACCTCAATCCGATTATCCTGAAGCCATTTTGTTACCTTTCTTGTGACATGGAGCTGAATCGTGCATGAAAAAGTCGCACCCATGAATTAACAAAAAAGTTTAACAAATGATCTTTCAGAACTTGAATGTACTGGCCACCATTCATCATCAAGTTCTTAGAAAGAAAGTAGAGGCCTCCCCTTCCCATATCACCTGAGAAACACCCCCACACCATTACTGATTGTCTGTGCTTAACAGTTGGCACTGTGTAAGCAGGGTCATATCGACTACAGGAGGCAGGGCGACAAACCTTGGCAGAACGCACCTGGAACACTTGAAATGTGCTTTCATAGGAAAACATAACTTTTCCCCACTTATCCAATGTCCAATGTGCATACTTCTTGGCAAACTGAATGCGATGCTTCTTTATATGGTCAGTGAGATGCGGTTTCTTGGCTGCGGTGTGGCTTGGCAAACCCAGAACCTTCGGCAAGCGGTGCTGGATAGTTCGAATTGAGAGGTCTTGTAACAGCTACGGATGCATTCTCTTAAATTCTGCTGCTGTCGGTCGAGCATTCTTGATTACTTCCTTCTTCAGAAGCGTATCTGTACCTATGGAAGTCGTCCTCTTCTTTCCACTGCCACGCTTGTGCTCTGGTATGACATCAGGTGGCAGGGTGCACGCTACAGCAAGAATCTTCATGATGGTTGACTTTGCGCGTTCAGTATGTTCACAAATCGTGTTGATAAGGACATTATCCTGCCTCCAAGCAATGATACGGATCCTCTAATCCCTTAAGCAGCACTTTCCAGGCATGACAACTCGACTCTAAGAAAATAACAGGGCAAACAAAAAAAGAGGGAGGTGCAAGCTCTGAGCGACGGGAACTCTCGCTTCTGGGCAAGCACTGACGTGCTGAGTGTTTCACCACCTCCTGCCAACACCAGAGGAGTTGCCAGTTACTTCTTGCCCAAAAAATTCACTTGGTAGAGGTGGAAATACAAAGCAATGACAGACAACTCTCCCAGCAATTCTGTGTGTAAGTCCTAAGTCAACTTGCGGTAGGTGTACTTTAAAGTGAAACAACACTATGTGAGGCATGCTTTTAGTTCATGACTAAGATGTTAAAAACCCTAAAAAACACTAGTTTCTGATTTCTAAACAATTCTCTAGGGATTCATAATGCAACTTCAAGTGAAAAATAGGTGTTAACTTAGCAGAAAGTAAAAAATGAATCAACTAAATTCAAAGAACCTTAGATAGCTGTTAGCTGTACAACTATACAACTATTTCATTACATAAATCTTTACCTGTACATTTAATTGTATGATTCTTCAACTATAAAAAATGCTGTGCAACTTACTCGCTGCCATGGGTTGAGACTATCTGCCGGTGGCTGAGAATTGAGGTCCCTGGGCAAATTCATCAACAAGTGAACATCTCCCTGCACCTCCACTCTGGGGTCTCGCTCAGCTGCCAGGTCTAAGGGACGTTCTCCATTGAGCACCACACCAGATACAACTCCCTGTAAGAGAACATATATCATCAGTCAACACAAGAGAGTTTAGCCAACTGTACTGTTAAATATAAGCTTTTAAGTTTATTTTATCTTATTCTTGCTTAAATACATAGATAATATTTTATCACAATGTATGTCATAATACATGGATAAATAATGCATTTCACTGTACAATCTCGTAGCTTCCCCTACTTGTATTTTCCCTTTCTTATTCTTTTTTCCTAACCAACCCCTCTGAAGGAATGGAAACTTTGGTTAGGAGATTATGTAAATAGAAATAATGAAGAAAATTATTGTCTTGTTTTACACCCAGGTGACCATTAAACCCTTGAATGATCTTATTCATCTCAGGGTAGAATTTATAATCATTAACTTCAATATTATGGGATCTCTCAACTAATTTGCTTGCAGCAAGAATAAACTACATAGGACTTCACCTGGAGTCCAGTGCTTAATGCCCAGCTGACAGTTTACCCACCTGGAATGGTCTTTCAATGTTTGTTGCTCTCTTTGACCTGCGGCCCCCAATCTGCAGACGGGACTGAGCATTGAACACAGCAAGCTGGTGGCCTGTAGAATGAAAAAAAATATACATATATATATATTTTTAGCTTGGCAAAATAGAGCACAGCAAGGGATACTCTTAGCCAAATCCATCGTTCCTATGCTGTAATAACTTACTACTGTATGTCAACTTCTACAATGCTAACACTCCATGGTTCCTATGCTGGAATAACATTGCCATCGTAAAGTCTTGCTATTCTAATATGCTACCTTTACTCCTTGAACCAAATGACAAATATCAGAGGTTAATTCTTGCTATCTCCAGGAAATTTTATTTGACTCAGGAAAGATTTGCACTTGTGAATAGGTCAGTTAAAGCTACATCTAACTCTTCTAGTTTGAGATGTCTCTCCTAAGCTGAACAAAACTTTTCTGGAGATATCATACAAAGGATGAAAAATGTCACCTGAATGAAGGAGTAAATATCAAAGATTTCTAAGCTTTATGAAGTGTGAGTTAAGGACTGTACTACATCACCAAACACTAAACTGAATATTTCTAATTAAGCATGGCAGCTATAAATACATATAAAATCTCAGGGATGAGTATGTCATATTGTATCAACTTACCAAAATACAGTACAAAAAATTCTATATTGTATTTACTTAAAACACAAATATTCAGAGTACAGTAAATTACTGTATTAGAAACACTTTTATTAAAGACAGTAATTACCATAAGTGTAGATAAGCAGTATCACTTTACTCAGAAATATAATAAGCTCTACACACTGACAAAAGGGTCAGACAGGTGGTCCATGTTACATGGTTGGAGAAGTGCTAAAAAGATCACATTTTTGTCACATAACTCATACTGTAAATTGAGGAATCTTTGGTAAATTTGCTTCAAGTGTTGAACTGGAACTTTATTATGCAATTTTGTTGTGGTTTACTGTAGACATAATTGCAAAAGGACATGAAGAAGGCAACATATAACATAGACTTACTATACTTTCAGCTTAATTCAAATATTATATGATGGAAGGAATACTGGTTATCTATACTTGTGATTAATGCTGCTACAAGGGCAGAGAGTGATCCTTGCAGAACCAGGTGCTATTATTACTGTATATGACACATAATAAGTTACTGGTGCATTTTGGTCTACCATGAATGTCAGTGGTAAGGATTTATGATGAAAGTGAACTGAGTGGATTAAAAACAGTGCAGTAGTTGATATAACAAGAATGGTTCAGTCAGGAAATATCCACCATTTGTCTTACCACTGGCGTTCTATTCTGTGATACCAAAAAGTTTCTGGTGCAGATATTACATAATTACATTAGTGTGCGGTGAAATAATATCATCCATGCGGTGGTGGTGGTGCAGTGCTTAAGATTCCAATCAATAAACCCAGCTCAGTTCAAAGCTAATTATTAAGCTCATTTAGAGGCAGGGAATATAGATGTGAAAACAGCATTAAGGCAATATTTGTCAAGCATTATGAAAAAGCAACAGCTATCAATCTGAGCTGGATTTACCTGAATATACGCCATACAAAAAAGCCATTTTCTCAGTCACTGCTTGAGGAACAGCTACCACATGAGGTTAAGAGGCCAAAATTATACTGTGCAGCCTCAAGCGTGTGACCCTGGCCCAACCCATGCATCACCTCCCACCTTCCACTGGCCAGATGGAGGCTCAAGTGTCATGGGAGAATTGAGGTCACTCTGTACCAAGCTTATTGAACAGCAGCTCTACATGAGGCCCTATATGGCTCTGGAGTTGTGTGCTAGATATCAGTGTGATATCTAGGTGTTCAAAATGGGTGTACAATGTAATTAATATGATACTGCATGAAGCTAAGGAATATGTTTTACCTGTATGATGGTAAGAGAATATCAAATGAAATTCATCTATGCAAATTCAAAGTAAGTTTTAAAAAGACTAGAAGACATTCTTTCTCATAAAAAATGGTTGAAGATTTTATTCCTTACATACAGAGTGTTGTACTGAAATAGTATTACCAGCACACTAACAGAAAAAGTAATACAAAACAGCTGATACTTTCAAAATACAAGTTCCGTGAGTGTGATGAGTAAGAAGGTAACAGTATGAGCAGCATCAATGACAACCACTCTAATGAGGTCCAACTGCATCTTCTTAAACCAAAGTAAAATATTGGAGACCATCAAGTAGTACACACATACTAGAAAATGTGGAACAATAGCCATAATCATATTAAATTGTGCAGGAAACTTGAGAAGAACACTGTGCATATAATATTCATCATCAAATATATCAAGGATTAAAAAAAAAAAAAAAGTGTGAAGATTTTGCCCCCACCATCTGTAGTAAGGGGCAAGAGAGAAAGCAGTGAGAATCAAGAGTGCAAGAGCATCGTGCATTAGTGCATGTGGCAGTCTCAGAATAACGTGCCCAACAGCGACGGATCAACTGTGAGGTCTGCTGTGAGTAGGGCAAGTCAAGAATTAATGAGAGTGCCACAGCAACAGACCCATCACAAGCTACAGGAGGTTGTGTGCCTTAGAGAATGGAAATTTGGTGTGGTATGTGCTCAGAATTTTGAGTGTATTAAGAGGCGATCCTCACCATGCCAGATTCCAGACCTTAGTTTCTTCAACGTTTTGAGGTCAGAAAGCTGAATAACTTCTGCAAGGAAATAAGGTCAAGTTTTGTGATGTCCCTTCTTCTAAACAGTGCATGATGTTATGTGTGTCCAGGTATTTGAGTCTTGAGACTTTGTCCTGTTCACATAATTTACATCATGTTGATAATAATATTGTAATCCCTCTTCCCCCTAATTCATTCTCATTACCAACAAGCTCATTTCAGATTATAAAAATTATAAGAATCCTCATCTCAGTTATTAGGTTTTACTTATAACGATTAAAAATGATTTATATTTCCAATGCTCCACTTCCTATGCTGGCATATGAAGCATATCGATGAACATCTTCAAATTACTGTATTTTATTAATTCAAACATCATAAGAAATGCAAAAAATCATTCCTGCATACAATTAGTGCTATGAAGTAGCACTGGTTTAAAGGAACCGTTTTATGTTTTCTTTTAATCTCTGTCATGGATTAAACTTAAAGCCTACAGTATCAATACATTTACTATTGTATCAACTTTCATTCAGACCCATGAACATAATACTGTACTTCATAAATGAGTTAAAAAAATAAAAGGCATATAAAGAAAACCTGAAAGAAATAATTAGAATAATATGATAAATAAGTGGAGTACAGTACAGTATATCACAACTAAGAATAAATCACAGTATATAAACTTCATTACCAAATGAATTACTGACAAAGCAGTAAGAAGGAACTAGTGATATTGTTGATGTTGTGGCCCCAGGTTCATCTGTACATGAACCATATGAACTGTGGACTGAGATAACAGTCTACCATCTGGGGTACGGAGAGAGCCGAGTGATGTAAAAAAAAAAAAAAAAAAAAAAAAAAAGTAATTAAAGTTTTGAACTCAGCAAATGAAAATGTAAACAAAAACTCCCTGAAACCAATCTACAATAATAAAACTAATCAAGCAGGGAACTCACCAGAGGGGTTCTTTTCTCGCATCTCATAATCATCAACTTGAACCGTGGCATTGGGGCCTGAGCGAATGAAACGAACAACATGGTACATTCCATCGTTGACCTTGGACAAAATTTCGCCAATAGGATGGTCCTCTGTACCCATATTGTAAATCATAAAGATATTTCCATCCACCTGTAGTGAATAACATCAGTGCATATTAGCTTAATAAAATATAAGGATTTATTCTGGAAGACATTTACACTTAGACTGATACTGTATGTCAAAAACATAACACAACATGATACAGTATTGACAAACTGCTCTCACAGTCTCAAGGTCTACGTAGTCATCAAGATATTTATATTAAGACATTATAATATACCATAACTTAATACGACAGTGATAAGCTGTACTAACAATTTCTAGCTCTAGATAGTCATTGGAGTTGGCTGAGTCAAGGCGAAGGACAACAGCATCATCCTGGTGAGTCATGAAGCCAAGTGCCAAAAGGTCACGACGAGAATCAGGCCATCGTCCCTCAGGGTACTGGAATGTCACCAGCCCCGACCCATGGCCAAACTCATATGCCGTTGATTCTGCAGAGAATGAGGTACAGCTAAGGCTAACTGTAGCATATGAAGTACAAATATTATTGACAATAATGTTTACATATGACCTGGTACTTAACTGAATTCTGTAGCCAAGCTAGTTTGCAGAAAAACTTTTAAAATATAAAACAGACACTGAAATGTAACTAACCATCAGAGCATGTAGGTCCAGTGAAGGAGGTCATGTCACAGTTGCAGGAGTATGAGTTCCACTGCTGAACACAGGTACCACCATTGGCACAGGCATTTCGATGGCACTTGGTACTGGGACCTAAGAGAATGATATACATCAACTACTATTAGAAAGTTCACACAAACATGCAGCAAACAAAATCTCTTAATTATCAACCTAGTTTTCTGTCCTGTAATCACACAAGGTGAGGAGATATTGAAGACAATTCCTAGATTTCTTGCAGGATATAAATCAGAGGAGAAAGGAAGTGATAATATCTCTGAGGCCATCTGCAACACATGTGATGGGAAGTGAGGTCACTCTATGGCTATACCAGTATAGTTTCATTTACAGAATCAGCTGATCTGATCGTTCACCTTCACAGCCTGGGTATACATGATTGGCCATGATTGGGATGTCCTTGCTGGCTGGGTCTGGAGCTTCACCATTGAGGTCAAGGGATGCCATACAGCCTTCAAAGCCTGTACGTGATGCCACATGACGAGGCAGCATTGTGTACATCTCAGGAGGAACACCACCTATGTGTGCCAAAAGAGAAGATTACAGTGTTGTTCTAAAAAAGGGACCACGGTGAGGTTTAGTAATGGGCCAACAGCCAATCGCATTTTATCACCCCTTGAAGTCTACGGACCTATGGCTAAGGTAGTCATGTACTGTACAATACTTTCATTACAAAAAAAAAAGTACAAGGGTCAATCCTTTGCTACCTCTCTGAGGAACCCCAGTGTTTAATTACATAGAACAACATATCAGGAGGTATTGCTGTGGGAGAATTATGCAAAGAACTAGACTGGAAGCTTCTCAAAATGTCTGATGTACAACCAGTCTTTCATTTGATCAATTACATTCCCAAAGGACAAACTTACCAAGGTAGAGGAATCCCTGAAGATCCAAGGTGTCGCTTCCACCACCACCATTGGTGACTGTGGCAATGTTATCGTCAACCATGAGGGTGTGCTGCAGTGAGGATGGTCGGCTCACTGTCACAACATGCCACTTGTTGTCATTAAGTGCCATCTTATTATTGTCCCGGATGCGGATTGGCCGATCACCAAGGTTAAATGTCAGGTGGACATGGCCATTGACCAACTCAAGAGCCAAAAAGTCATGGCCTGAGGATGAGAGAAGCAGTATGAGGTTAGGATTTATATCTTTAAGTGCAATGCTACAAAAGAGAGTATATTGCAGTCTGAACTTTCTAGGAAACCTTCCCTTTTTTATCAATGAACCACCATGGATAATTTAACAACATACAGTATGGGTCTTTATTTCACAATGCTATGAGCTCTTCAAACAGAAGATATCATATTCACATATTGAAGTTGTGGTACTGTACCTTCACACAAACACAACTTCTGTGTGGTTATTTCCTTCAACAGACATTAAATATCACTGTATGAATATCTTCTTACCTTTTCCACCATTGTACATGAGGAGGCCAGAGGGTTGGAGGGTCTTGAACTGGAAGTAGATATTGGTAGTGGAGTAAGCCTTGAGCTGTGGCAGAGCAACAAAACCAGCACGAGACTTGAATGTGACTGGGTGATGCACAACCTGAGGGCCCCTTCCAAACACAGCTGTTACCTGGCCATTTGAAAGTAGCAGTTAAGAAAATGGACAATGGAATGAATTAAATGTTCCAAATATTTAGAGGAAAACCAATGATATAAATAGGTCACAAATGACAATGACTGTACAGGTACTGTACTGCATACCTTGGTCATTTTTACAACATACAGTTCAGATAAAGAAAAAAAAATCCACTGAGAAGCAAGTTCTGATACAGTACAAGAGTCAATAGTAACTTATATTAATTTTGGTTATGGTGGATAAAGAGGCAAAATTAACACACCCTACTAGAATGAGAAGGCACTGAAGACACCAACTCACTTCAAGCCTGCTGAGGTGTCCAGCACGTGCCATCTCAAACACATATTTCCCATTAATATAAAAGCTCTGCATCTGCCCAATGAATGCAGGGATGGAGTCAGATGCTGGTCGCTGCCTAGGGTTGGAGTCATTGCCGATCATACCAATATGAAGATCTCTGTACTGGAGGATGCTGTGTCTGCCCATTGTGTGGTCTGAGGAGCATAACATGATATAGTAAATGCAAAATGTACTGAATAAATAAATCCTGTTTTGTTAGATATTACTAGTAGCTATGATATCACTGACATACCATTTATATTGCTAACAATATTGTTTCTGCATTATGAAAATACAGAGCTTTTTCTGTGATAAAGGCTGAAAGTATATTTGTACCCATGCAGACTCTGATGAAAAGGGCTTGATATTAAAGAAAAATGTCTATCTATCTATCTATTGTCCAGATGCCTTAATCCCATAAGGGGTGGCCATAAACAAATCGCCTCTATGTTGCCCTGTCCCCTGCCGTTTCACTGCCCTGCTCCCAGCTCACACCTCACTCTCTCATATACCTCTTCATTCCATCCTTCCATCTCATCTTTGGCCTCCCCCTCCCTCTCCCCCCTTCCACCTCACTCACACACACTCTCCTCCTCAGTCTCTCGCTCTCCATCCTCTTCACATGGCCAAACCACCTAAGTGTGTTTCTCCTAGTGCTTCCTATCACATCCACATCCACACCACAATGGTTCTTCACTTCCTCATTTGTCAATCTGTCTCTCCATGTCACTGTTAATAAAACTAACTATGTACAGGGGAAAAGTATTACTCCTGTTGTTTTAATCTCAAGTTCATATTTATCTGTCTTCCACAGAAAAAAGCTAAAGTAAATTATACAGATACTTACACACTTATTTAGTTTCAAGTATAACTACTTACCAAGAGTAGGTGCTTCATTATCTACTTGTAGGGAAATCTGAGTGGCTCGTCGGATGAGCTTTACAGAATGCCACTGTTGGTCATTCAGTCCATTGCCAACATGAACCACCTGTAAAGGATGCGCACAGAATGTGCATTCATTCAAACTCTCATATCTTACTACAGTATTTTTTTTATATATCCAACAACATAAAATTCTTGGCAGAAAAGCATCTTAACAATGTGTGTGTGCTGCTTTCAGTCATATAAATTGCTCAGATGGAAGAATTATACTCACATATGGAAATATTGTTTATTGGGAAGATGCAATAGCATCAACTTTGACCAACACTGTTGTATCTTCATAATAAACATTTCTATAAGTGGGCATAATTCTTCCAGCCCATAACTGTCCTTGAAGTTTTATTCTTGCTCCACATACCTTGTCTTTATCACCCAGTGTAACAGTAAGCCTCAATTTGCCAGCCTGGAGTGCCAATTCAAGCTTATCTGAGGAGAGGTTGGAGGTGGTAGCAAGAAGGAGTCCCACAGGACGATTAGTGCGGAATCTGAAGCTGATGTCCTCAGCCTGTGTGTTGATCTCCTCAGCTGACAACATCTTCACATACTGACCACCATCAAAGCTCAGTGTTGCTGCATCTGGGGAGGATTAAGTCATGTCAGCTCTTACACAGTTAGGTAATGAGATTAGAATGAAGTGAAATAAAGCGAGAACAGAGAAAAAGAATATCTCACAAACTTGATCTACAGGTGGGTCCATAACAGCAATCCTCTTTTTTCCACTTTATCAAATATTATTATCTGAGGCTTCAATCTGCAGTGACACT
Source organism: Coenobita brevimanus (assembly GCF_032717465.1). NCBI lineage: Eukaryota > Metazoa > Arthropoda > Malacostraca > Decapoda > Coenobitidae > Coenobita > Coenobita brevimanus. The sequence continues at coordinate 5,656,362 of NC_137027.1, read as the reverse complement.
TCCAAAGGAAATCGCCATTATCATCATCATCACTGTGACTTTTTTCCCACCTAAGAATGCAAGGAATATAAGAGATAATGTCTTACCCTTGCCACAGGTTGGTCCCACAAAAGAAGTCTGAGAACAATCACACACAAAGCGTCCCCATCCCTCTTTGCATGTGCCCCCATGCATGCAGGGGTTTGATGAGCAGGATCCACCATCACTATGGCAGAAGTTCACGATTGACCCTAATGAAACCATGGTAAGGTTAAGCACAAGAACTGTAGGTATCAATGATGATTTAAATTGGCACCTAAAGTACAATGTAGCACAAAAGATGATGAAATGCTTACACCGAAAATTATTTCTTATACTACTGTATGATTTTGAAAATCTTGTATATATTCTTTTCAGTAAGCTGAGTGAACTGAATAAACATTATATGCACAGTAAACAGTATAACACCCAAAGATGAAAGTAATATGAATGCTTAATCAACAGGGTGACTTATTTTTCTGCATCCCTGTAGTCAGTCACTGCTAGCTAGATATATGAACTCACCAGAGTCCTGCTTCTTGGCAAAGGATGCAAGATCAGAGGGCACTCCATTGATGACCAGGTCCCTCATGCAGCCAACATAACCCTTGCCCAGTCTCCCAGCCCACACCTCAGGAGGTACCTCTATGCCAGCACTCAGTCCGCCAACATACAAAGCCCCATCAAGATCGAGGCGGTGGGAATCTCCTATGAGAAAAGAGAATGATGGTTGGTCTATCATCTCATTTTTAAAAATGATACGGATTTTCTTTACCGCAGTCTTTATCTTCAGTTCTCTTCATGTACCAAAAGCACTAAAATCTAGGATTACTGGTCAGTTACTATTATAACATCTTAATTAATTCTTGTTCTCTTTGCTTTTGATTTCAGTACTCGAACATCCCCCTTCACCTCATACCTGGCATCGTGAAGTCATTTGCTCCTTCATCCACAGTGATCCTGCCAGCCTGTCCATCTCTGTTGAGTGTGACCTCATGCCACCAGCCGTCATCCACACGCCTGTTGGTGGCCTTGACCCGACGTGATCCAGAGCCCAGACTAAGGTGCAGGTATAGGTGACCCTCAAGAAGTTCCAGAGCAAAGAAGTCACCCTTGAGGAGGAAGGGGAAGCCAAGCACGCAAGGAGAGAGAGGAAAATGGACTGTTAATGAACTTTTCTGGTAGATGCTGTGGATGCAATGTTCAGTGAATGTATATATATCGTATATGTATAAATAGTTTGTTTAATACTGTATCTGATGTACAAATTGGATGGCTTCAAACATCTGTACAATAGGGCAGATATGAAATTGGTAAAAACTCCATAGTCTGAAATCTAGGCAGGCTTCAGACATCTGCTTTTATATTTACCATGTAGTGTACTGTACAGTAATAAAAATGTCAACTACATACTGACATGGGAATGCTGTCACTTACATTAATGATGTTCATCATTGTATGTACCATACCACACTGCCTTACTTATGTCCCTAGCATGATGAGTTTCAGTCTTGAGGTCAAGAGATCTTGCAGGAAGAAACTGTATGGTAGTCAGTATCTTCTTGTGGTGAACCGTACATTCAAACCTCTTGCAACTTCATATAGCATGTCAGGTACAGCATCTTGCTGGGGAACACTTTATGTCTCTTAAGTCATCCTTTGTTTTTCAAGGTCCAGTCATAGGAAAGTAAAATCACTGCTCTTGGTAACAGGAGCACACACACATTTATTTTCTGTCTGTTAGCATGCTTTTATACCTGCACAACACAACCATATATTGTTTAACTGCATGCACTTGAAAGAGTAAAAATACTGTAGCAGTCGAAATTGTCAAAGTTGCCAGATGTAACTTGGCAGGCAATAATCCGTGTGCATTAAAGCTGTCTTGAGCTGAGCTGGCCACACTGAGGGTGGCAAGGCAGCTGTCACACATGCTATTAGAAAATGTCAGAGTCATTTGCATGTCACATTTGAGTGGATTGCACCAGTTCAGTAACTCAATGAAAGTTAAAGAAGCAGCAAGAAAGAACATGAAATAGAACACAAGTGCAGTAATCCATGGTCAGATGCTGACATTTAAGAGAGAGCTTTGTCAGGAGTACTGTCTGAGGTTATCAAGTGTTTACAGTTTAAGTCACAAAGCTGTTTAGTAAGGATTGACAGATCGAGCAGAAGAAATGGTCTACCTTTTTAAAACTTAAATTTACCATTGGATGTTTTATAAAATCATGGAACAAGAATGCTGTAAAAACATTTACATGCTGAGCATAAATGCAATATTTTATAGCAACATACTGTCAAGAATCTGCTGAATGGAAGCAATATCCAAACACCATAATGGGATAATAAAGAATAGAACAAAGAAAGAAAATCCAATGAAAATAGTCAAGTCCAAGGACTTAGACAGGAAGCATGTAGTTTGACTCACCTGGGCAGCCATGGTGCCAGAGTTGAACATAATGAGACCATCAGGCTCATTGGTGCGCATTTTGAAGCTGACTGAACCCTGCTCGGCAGCTTCCCACGATGGCAGCACCTGAGAGAATATACCACAATGTGGGTCACCAAGTTAGGGAAAGAATGCCTGGCAATAAGGTGAAATGGCATGGGAAAAGTGGAGTTCAAGATGGTTAAGTCAAGAGAATTGGGATTAAACTAGAAGCAGGTGGGGAAGAGGAGTGTCCAAAAGTTTAAAGGACATAACTGAAATGGAGAAGGAACTCAAAGGTAGAAGAAAGACTAGGTAGGTCATAGTGTATATACAACAAGAGATGTTGAGTGAATACTGAGTTGAAGGATTCATTTGATTTTGGGAAAGACACAGGCCAGCTAATTACAGTACTGGTAGCTTGTAACATTGGATTGTATAATTATTTGCCTTGTCTATGTCTTACTTTTCAAAGAATGAATAAACTTGAATAACATGACTTTAAATAACACTATCACTCTGTAATGAATGTACAGACTGTACAGGTCCTGTATGTATGCTGTACTTTTACAGCAGATGAGAAAAATGTGTGTGATTTTTGTTTTTAATATTAGTCAAAATCAGGTAGAAGGATGCAAGGTATAATAATATTTTCATACAACTCACACTACAGTTGTAACTCAAGTAACAGGAGGTTCCATAACAAATGTAAGTTCATACAATTAGTAGTTTAACCACAGACACTCAGAGGCCTACGTGCGTGAGAAGACAGTTTACGAATAGGCTGGTGCTGAATAAGGGTACAGTGCTATAAGGGAGGTGAGACAGTGGTTAGAGGTGTTAGAGGTTGGAGCAGGAGGAGGAAGTGCAGTGCTGTGCTGTGCAACATGTAGGCAAGACAGCTACTGTGGTGGTCAGTAAATATCTTCTTGAATATAAAAAAATAAACAACAACAACACATAACTTGTACACAGGTGATCCATTCATGGTCTGGGTTGTATGATCACCATGAAAGCTTAAAACTATAGATGAAGGACTTTATTGCATGTGGGAAGGAGGTGAATGAATACTGCAAAACACAGATATACAAGCCCTGGTGCCTCTGAGAGTGGTAACCTCGGGACCAGGAAAAAGCATATTGACACAGCAGCTGATGTAAAAGATAAGCAAGAGCAGCTGAGTGCACCAGCAGTTGGGGAGACGGCTGGAACAATGGAGAGGAAGGGGGATGTGGGGTGGGGGGGACACTGATACAGTTCTCTTGAAAAAGGAACTCAAAGCAAGGACCCATCATGACATTAGCTCCATCCGTAGGTAAAGTCGTGTGGATGGGAGGATCCTGGAAACACCTGCACTGTTAGTTCAAATACAGTTGGCTGGAGGAAGCGACATATAAAGCCCTACACTCTGACAGTGTACCAAGGATATATCATTACAAAAATACCAACCAATTCACATTCCTGTATACCAAAACGAGATACTGTTCAATAATTGGTATGGTATTTTTAAGTTTATTTCCCTGGTAATTATATAAAAATTACTGAAGACGTGCACTGTTATATACCCATTTTGGAATACACCTGCAATCTCACATAAACATATGCCTGAATGCTGAAAGAAAGAAAAGTTAGGAGTTACCTCCCAGATGGCTGAGAGAAGAGTCCTTGGTAACTGGAGTGTGAGAATTAAATGTTTGTCTTCTGTGACACTCCAGACACCAGGAAAGTTATATACCAAAGGTGCGCTCAAAGCCACTACGGTGCTGTACACTGTGCCAGTATGAGGTTACTATGGATCACTGTGGTGCAGAGACAGAACAGGAGGTACAGTTGTAAGTAAATCAAAGTATTAGTCAAGTAAAACTTAAATGGTAGGCGGCTGAAAAATGACCAAGAAACAGAAACAACTACATGATACCCAGAATGCCTCAAAATACTTTTAAATCAAAACTGTGTCTAACTAAACACTCAAAACAATTTAAAAAACAGTGCACCTGGGCAGCAGTAGCTGAGCGAGTATTAGTGAGGGATTTAGCCCTCAAATGACGAAAGGATGCTCCTTAGCTCATTGAAATAATCTTATGGTGGCTATGGTAATAGCATCCATGTGTTTGTCAAAGGGTTAATGGAAACTGTTTTTCACCTTAGACTATAAAGGCCTGAAGATGAATCAAATCATCTAAATGTCGCCACAATAAGAATTTTGCCATCATCTCAGGGGATACATTAGGCTGTTTGTAATTTTTTTTATTCTTGGATGACTTAAAGGTGCCCTCAAATTGAGGAAAATTATGTGAAGATGCCATGACAAGAGCTCTGTTACCAAGTGAGGAATAATGAAGACTTTTTAATTCTCAGATTATGAAAGGCTGAATGAAAAAGTCACCTGAAGAAAGCCACAATAAGATTTCTGTCATTGTCTGAGGGTTGAGAGAGAGAGAAAGAGAGAGAGAGAGAACATGCAACAAGCGAAGGGTGAGTGGCTGGTGGTGGCAGTGAAGGTGCAAGTGATGGTGGTGGCTGTAGTGTTAGTGCTGCTGTGTCTGGGAGAGAATCTTACCAGCGCGGTGTCGGGGCGAGTAAACTTAACCACGCCATTCTCCGGCCCGTCCTGTGAGAGGGTCAGGTTTGGGGGGGTAAGCTCCAACTCCAAAAAATCAAAAACATAAAAATGAAGCTCGTCTATCTATTTAATCCCTTCACTACGATGATGTGAGAGATCATCTCATTCTTGCTGCTTCCAGACGATTTTATTTAACTTTGGAATGATGCTAAGTAGTGAAGGGGTTAATGAAAGTTATTTCTAACTTCTCCAATTTGAAAAGTATCCCCTTGGCTGAATAAAATCATCAGGAGATAGCAAGAATAAAATAAAAAAACTACGTCACCAGACTGAAGGGGTTAATCCTCAATACCTCTTACCTACATGACTGACCGAAATAAACTGACTATAAGCTACTTTATAATCCTATAGCACAAATCAAAGCGGTGCCAAAAAACAAAACATTAAAGAGAAGAATGATACACTACCGACACAAACAAGTTTATTTTGGCATCTACCGGTATAAGGCTAGGAAGCTTGGAGGAGCGTGAGCGTGAGGTGATGCAAGAGAAGGAGTTGCAAACACAGTGTGTCATGTTCTCGATGGTTAGGAGGCTCCCTACACCTCTTCTTAGGCAATTTATTTTGAACATTACACATTAGTACTCTCTTGTACGTTGTTTTTTAGGTTTTCAGTATCGATATTGCTTTAAAAAATGATATACAAAAGGATATTAATGTGTCATATGCAGAAATAAATGGCAAAGTGAGGCACTAGGAAGCTTCCTACCTTAGCAAGAACTCACGCCTGTATCTATAAGGCGGGTATGATCTACCTATGAAACCACCGGTTTATTTACATACAATATGTCATTAACAACTTCAAAACTGAATACTGATAGCAATATTCATGTTATCTTCGGCTATGGTCAAAGTGACAAACGATTACTCAGTTCAACATACAGTTTCAGGTATGTGGACTGAGTAGCATAGCCCCACCCTAAGCTCTTCCTGATGGGGCGATACAGGAGTGGATGGAGGATGGACAGGTATAACTCATCCATCAAGTTTAATTTCACTGAAATGTTACATCTGATAGGAGACGAGACTCGCATTACAAGGTCCCAAGCAATATGAAAAATTGCCTAAATATGAAAGAAAATGGGAATTACTGCAAAATTTGTACATAATGTGGTAAACCTGCTTTTGAACGCAAGCGGGGTTAAAGGAGTGATTAATCATGCTTCGGGGGTTAAGAAGGGGGGATTCATAACCTAGGGGGAGGGTTAAATACCTCTCGAGGTAAAAAGGGAGTTAAGTGAACTACCTCCCGGGGTTAAAGGGGGGTTACCTAAATGATGGTTAATTCCCACCCTCCAGAGGTAGCAAGGGTTATTACAGTATCTTCTTTTTAATCTTCATATGTCTAAGCTTACAAAAGAAATTGTGATCAACTGGATATTCGTAAAAAAATAAAATTGTGCATTCTTCATGTAAAAAATAAAATAAAATAAAATAGAGCTGCTACCGGTGCCTCCATAGCTGTAGACCCAGCCAATCCATTTTGTACAGAAATGAGTGGGCGTGGGAAGGCAGAAATAAAGCATGTTGAGAGGACAGATACCAACTACACGCGTATAGCCTATAGCCTACCTAATCGACCAAGATATTTTGAAAGCCGCTCACTGACTCCGAGGGCCTTTCTCGCGGGTATAGGAATCTCCCTAGGTTATTTCTGCATATGTCGCATATAATAACCTCTTGTTTGTTTATCCATCTTCTTATTATCGACGTGATTTGCTTTAATAAGCTGACAATAGAAAGATCACCCCCCAATCCGATAACGTCTTTGTTGTATTATTCCTGCCATCTCCGCACGATTTTCTTAAAAAAAGGCTCAGTGAATGGACGCGGTTCATGAAGGTTACATCTAACACCTCCAGGTCGAAAAATCTCTCCTGAACTGATTAAGTGCCTATAAGCTACAAAAATTAATGATAAAATACGCCATCTGATAGCACAGGTTTACTTGCCATATGCCTAAATTTCTTGCTTCTGTTCTTTCTTGGTAATTTATTCATCTTGAGACAGATTTTTCGACCTGAATAAGTTAGATATCTCCTTCATTAACCCTTTCACTACCAGAGCTCCTTCCAAAATTTAATAAAATCGCTTCATGGGAGTCTAAGAAGAAGAAACATGTCCTCGGGTTGAAGGAGTAAACCACTGGTGGGTAAGAGGTGCCTAAGAGCCTTCTAAACCCACAAGAATACGCCCTCCATAGCTCCCAATACCTTCCTAATAATCTCTATCTCAGCGCACTACAGCAAGCCACACAAAGCTCACCTAATAATTATACACTATGCTTCTACCAGTTTTACCTAAAAATAGAATTCCCGTGATACCGAAAGGATGGTTGATGAATTATGTACAAGAACGTATGAGAGAATGATTAAGGTCATCGAGCGTGAAAGTAGCCGTGGGAGTTATACTCGTATTTCGTTATCAACACAGGCCGTATCTAAATTTAATACGACTTCCGTAATACACTGGATACAATCATTCACAGCTTTATGCACACACAAAAATAATATCTTCATATATATGTAACGGGGATTTCTCAGCGGTTAAGTCGGATTACACGCTTCTTTTGTTTTGACGCTCTTGACAGGTGACGTCACATAACTGGGACGAATCCTATTTTATCTTCCCCGCCGTGACGTCACCAGGCTGACATGCCCAGGTGTGGTCATGACAACCAGATTACGGATGACCGACTGCGTTCAACGTGGCTTGGTATTAATAAAACGCCAGATGAATATTCCCAATAATACTGGAAATAGACAAAACTGTGAGGAGGAGGCAGGTAACTGACAGGCGTTTAATTATGCTACATGAAGCTGAAGGATACTGCCCTCTCCAACGATACGTCGAAGATATAATAATGTAATTGAATACATGTGAGAAAAATTAGCCGAGTTCGAATCAGGATGTAGCATCGACTCGACACTTCGAAGGAAAAACTCAGCAACGAGCTAGACAAATGAAAAGCAGAACTTGAGTGAAAACAAGAAAAAAGAAAAAAGAACGAGATGTTTAAATACCGAACTTGATTAATTTTGCTTCGAAATGGGTAAGTTAAAAAAAAAAAAAAAGATTTCGAGTCGAACAATGGGATCAAATGGATACTTCGAGGGAAAAATGTAGCAGAGACGTGTAAAAAAAAAAAAAAGATTCTCAGTCAAAAAGTGAGGTCAGGCGGAAACTTCGAAGGAAAAGTAATGTAACAACGAGATTCTGAGTCAATTATGAGATCAAATGACAGTCTCAGGGGAATAAAAAAAAAATGCAGCAGCGAGATCCGTGAGTGAAAGACCGACACGGAGTCAGATAACTGGATTAAATTGGATAAGTTATTGTTACAGGAGGATTGAATACTGACCAGATAGGATTCCTGGGTGGTGAAGGAGATGGGATCGCCTGCCTCCACCTCGAGACACATGTAGTCCACCTTGCCCTTGACGTGGAGGAGTGGGCTGCCTTGGCGAGCGGTGCGGATCAGGTCGAGTTTAACGCTATCGGCCTTATACTCCACCTGAGGAGGTGAAAAAGAGGGTAAGAGATGCTGAGAGAAAGAGAGAGAGAGAGAGAGAGAGAGAGAGAGAGAGAGAGAGAAAATAACAAGGTCAAAAACTAGAGAATAGAAAAACAAATATTTCGAGAAAGTCTATGGATAAAGTTACGCTCATTTCAAAAGGCATCGAAATCTCCATGGGAAATTCCGTGCCAGCTGAACAAAATCGTCTAGTATTAGATTAAGTTATAAATCAAACCCAGAATAACATATCTGATTATGCCCCTGGAAAAAAAAAGATTAATTAATATTTTTTTCTAACCCTCTACCTGCTGGGATTTTTAATAGATGAAGAAAATCGTCTGAAATAAATCTAAACCATAATATCAAAATGAATCTATAAGTGCCAATGCGTTATATAAATATTTTCACGAATTTAAAATGATGACTGTGTTGTTTATAATCTGATGTTGAGAAGATAAATAAACATTGAAAAATTACATGGGGTACATTATGTAGTTTTAAACATATGTACGTCAATAACAAGGCTACATAATCCCACTCACACAGACATGCGTACATGGAAAGGATTTATCTCTCACTCACGGTAATTCTAAGAGAGAGAGAGAGAGAGAGAGAGAGAGAGAGAGAGAGAGAGAGAGAGAGAGAGAGAGAGAGAGAGAGAGAGAGAACTTAAATAAATCAATACTGCACAGAAACAGAAAGGATGATAAAATATCAAAAGGAGAGGAAGAAAGAAATGAAACAAAGAATAAAAGGAGAGAGAGAGAGAGAGAGAGAGAGAGAGAGAGAGAGAGAGAGAGAGAGAGAGAGAGAGAGGTGGGTGTAGGTACCTGTGTGTGACGTCAGAGGGTGTGGGTGCGTGGGAGGTGGCTTAAAGGAGAGCAGGTCTGGGCGTGGCTGGGGCTCCTCCCTCCCTTCCTCTCTCTCTCTTTCTCTCATACATTTGCTCACTCTCTTTCCCTTTCTTTTGGCATCCCTCTGTCTAATTACCACATGCTCTTTCTGGACGTTCTCTAGTTTGTGGGCTATACCTCTCTCTCTCTCTCTCTCTCTCTCTCTCTCTCTCTCACACACACACACACACACACACACACACACACACACACACACACACACACAACCACACTTCCTAATCCAACCCAACCCAACTTAGCCTAACCATGTCTTTTGAACCAATCTTAGTTCTGAAGTGAATGAATGGCTGGAGAGCGGAGGTGAGGGGAAACGGAGGGAGAGGGAAGAAAGGGGAGGGAGGGAGGGACGGAGGGGGAAGATGGGGGAGTACAGAGGGGAAGGAGGAGAGAGGAGAGGGGAAAAGGTGAGAGGTGAGGCGAAGTGGGAATAAGTTATTGTAAGAGAGAGGAACAAGGATGGTGGGGTGAGGGAGAGGGGAAGATGGCGAAAAAAGGTAAGAGAGAGATTGTGTTAGATAGATAGACAGATATACAGAGAAAGAGACTGACAAACACACAGATAAAAAGAAAGAGGAGAAAACAGTGAGAGATGCGAAAAAGAGAGGAGGAAGCGAGTGATGGAAAGTGGAGGGATGAGAAAGAAAGAATGAAGCGATAAGGGTAAACAGAGGAGAAGAGCAGAAAAGAGAGACGATGGAGATAAAATACAGGGAGATGAAAGCAGGAGGAGAGACAAATAAAGAGAAAGAAGAGTAGAAACAATCAGTGGCGAAGTGAAAGAAAGAAGGGATAGAGAGTAGTCAGAGAGAAAGCAAGGAGAACTGAAGAGAGAGTGCGAGAGAAGAAAGAGAGCGGATACAAAGAGAGAAAAGCGAATGAGAGGAGAGAGAGCTGATAAAACAAGAGTCTAGGGATGAGGCTGAGGTATGAATGGGCACTTAAGAGAATGGTTCCTAAGACGTGTTGAGTACAGGATGGGTGTGTTTGTTTTACACTGAAGAGGAAGAGGAAGAGGAAGGATGAGAAAGAGGACTGGGGAGGAGATGAAATGGGGAAGACGAGGAGGAGGAGATGAAATGAGGAAGATGAGGAGGAAGAGATGAAAAGAGGAAGAAGAGGAGGAGGAGATGAAATGGGGAGGAAGAGGAGGAGAAGATGAAATGAGGATGACGAAACAGAGGAAATGGAAAAGAGAATAGGGATTACGTAAGAGACAATACCTGTAAGGGGGGATAATATAATAATAACAATCACAATAATACTAATACTAATACTAATAATAAAGACGAAAAAAACTGTAAAAATGATGGAATCGGAAGTGAGGAGATAAACAGAATGCGAAAAGAACTCGCATACACGAGAGAGAGAGAGAGAGAGAGAGAGAGAGAGAGAGAGAGAGAGAGAGAGAGAGAGAGAGAGAGAGAACAGTAATGGTTCTAGACAGTAAATGACGCCTACCCCTGGCGGAGATCAAACGCTCTATGCTCCTCTTTCTCTCTCTCTCTCTCTCTCTCTCTCTCTCTCTCTCTCTCTCATTCACAGGTCCGCCACCGGAATATCCTCCCTTCCTCTCTCCAACATGCCCCATCTCCCAGTTCACAATGTCGGTCGGAGAGAGAGGGAGCGACAGTCGGGAGGGAAAAAGGGGTCAGGAGGGGTCAAAGGTCAGGGGGTCACGAGGAGGAGCGCGTGCTGAGGTCAATAATTAGAGGTCACAAGGGGCCTGAGGGTTGATGGGAGGGCACGTGGACGGTCAAAGAGGGTGTGGGAAGAGGGTGGGTGGTTGTGGCATGGGTGTGGCAGGGATGTGATAGGGTTAGAAGGGGAGGAGAGACTTGGCAAACTTGAGGGAGACAGGGTTTGGTAGGGGGTGTGGTAGGGGTGTGGTTGGGGTGTGGCAGGCTGTAGGCAGAGGAAGTAGAGGTTTGGCAGGGTATGGCAGGTGTTTGGTAGGGTGTGATAGAGTGTTGGAGGGTAGGAGAAGTGTGGCGCGGCGCTTGAAAGGGGGAGAGAGTTAATTGGGTCAAAGAGCTGTGATAGGATGTGGGAAGAGGATGTGGAGGTGTGACACGGGTGTGTTACGTGTTAGAGGTGTGGCAGGGGAGATTTGGCAGAGTGTGGGTAGAGGATGTGGGTAGAGGATGTGGAGGTGTGACAAGGGGCTGCAGGGAAATAGAGAAGGCGTGGGCGTCCTGGTAGCCGCGGGGAGAGGTGTGGCAGGGCGTAGGCGGCGGTGACGGATGGACAGACAGACAGACAAACGCTCTCCCAAGGACAAAAGAGATCAAAGTCCTACAAATATTGCGTCCGTGGCGTCTGTCCCAGGTGACTGGGAACTCTCTCTCTCTCTCTCTCTCTCTCTCTCTCTCTCCTCCGTCAGGTAAAACAAGTGACTGCACAGGCGGTCACAAGACGTTGTAGGAGAGAGGGAGGAGAGACTGTCCTGTTTGGGAGAGAGAGAGAGAGAGAGAGAGAGAGAGAGAGAGAGAGAGAGAGAGAGAGAGAATCATCAAACGAGACAGAATCCCAGAATCACATACGCTAAGAAAAGTGAGGAAAAGGAGGATCAAACAGTGTAAGAACAAACAAATGAAAATCGCAAACATCAGATTTAGAACAAGCAAGAGGATCATAGAGTCTAAATTAAAGAAAAAGAAAGGAGGGCTGAAAAATGTCCTAATTGAAAGCTGGAGAATAATAGACAGCCGGAGCGTAACAATTAAAAGAAAGGAAGTAAAAGAATAAGAGAAAGAAGGTCAGGAGAGAAAGGATGATGAAATTTTTTGCTCCTTTCGTATTGTCCTCCGTTATTGTGTTAGGTAGTTGGTGTCCTGCTCTCTCTCTCTCTCTCTCTCTCATTTTCCACTTACATGACCTTTTTATGCTCCTCTCTTATTCTCCTCCCTTTCCCTCCCCGGTTTTTATAATCGTCTTTGTTCCTTTCACTTTATTTTCTTTATTCTTGTCTTCAGTATTAGATCCCACTGAATGCGCAAATCCCTCTCTCCCGTCATTTAAATTCTTAAGTTAAATCTTTCCGCTTCATCTCGCAATATTCAAAACCATTATTTGCTCCTAGTTACTCTATCTTCCCATTTTCTCCTATTTCTTTATTTTCTATCTTCAGTTTCATGTTCCGTCATCTAATTTTCCTCCCCGATCTTCTTCGCCTTTCGCCTGATGCTACTCCTTGCTTTTCTCGGTTCTACTTCAGCATTTTCTCCCATTCCTTTACCTTCATCATCAGGGTCCCCTCCTACCAGCTACTTTCCTCCCCCATCTCCTTCTTTTTGGCCTCACCCAGGGGAAATAAGCCGAGACAGAGCGCGATGCATATTAACGACCAAACCCAGACGAGACAACACCACCACCAAATGAAAATAAGCGAATAAACACGAGAAACACTATTGTCTCTGCAAGATTAATTTAGTCCGTAATAATATCATGCAGGAGGTAAATATAGGAGACAGCTAATAATATAAGTTCCTAAGCATCACTATATATAATTATAGTTTAATACAGAAAGAAAACCAAAAATAAACTTGTTCCCCGCAGCTTAATGTAGCCAAAAATAACATGCATAATCTAGGTACAAACAATTACGAGTTTTAATGCCCGAGTGTCGTAAGTATCATTTAATATAATTTAATGACGCGCAAAAATAGCCAATATTAAAATAATAGGTTATGAATAAGCGAACAGACATGAGAACACTACGGTCACTGGTATGGTAATTTAGCTTACAATATCATGCAAAGTCTGAGTATATATAGAACAGATTACATACCGTAATTTGCTCAGTATTATATACTATAGCATGACCTCTGCAATATATCAACATTTAATTTCATTCATGTTCCTTCTAGTTGATATTATTCAGACTGGAAGAGCAGTTGGTAGTAAATGTGTTATGGAAAACTAAATCTATCCAGATGTAAATGTTCCCCTTAAGCCGATTATATTTATCAGGCGTCAATGTACCAAAGTGTTACATTAGTATAGAATGACATAATCCACAATCCAGGTAAATTCAGAAACTGAATGATGCGATATTACAACCGACAACATATATATATATATATATATATATATATATATATATATATATATATATATATATATATATATATATATATATATATATATATATATATATATATATATATACTGAGTTTATTATGGACGCAGAATTACGACCTACACATCATCAAAGCAACATCCTCATTGAGTATTACTCCATCGTTTAACAGTTCCAAAATAGCCAGATACCCTACAACTAATCGCACAAATAATCGCCAGAGTTATAATGCGTATCAAATCGCAACGTTATTAATTTAGAACCGACAGAAACACAAAACCGAACCCATATACATAAAAGAAAAAAAAGCCGTATGGAATAAGTATACACTCAATGCATATACACATGCACATGCGTATGAAATAAAAACAACACTATCGGGAACTTTGTAAGGGAATCTATATATAACGCAAATTAACGTGTATTGTAGGTAATGGAGTGGATTAAGGCTTGTCACACGAGTCGCAAGTGGGCGTTGAGAAAAGTGATAAACATAATGGGCTTTTTATAACGTCTTGTGAGGCAATGGTGGTGGCGCTGAGAGTCTTGCTTATTAATGGAAACTGATCTGTATGTTTTGTGATTCTGGTTTCATTATTTCTCTTTTTTACATTTATTTTTCTTTATCCCTCTTGTCTGCTTTTTCCCTACCTTCCTTCCCTTCCTACCTCCTTTCCTCTCTTTCTCTGTCTCTCTCTTTCCTATGTTTCCTTCACCATTCTCTCTCTCTCTCTCTCTCTCTCTCTCTCTCTCACACACACACACACAAACACACACACAAACACACACACACACAAACACACACACACACACACACACACACACACACACACACACACACACACACACACACACACACACACACACACATCTCAAAAGAGTCCCCCTGCCAGTGAAAGGACTAAACTTGTAAATCTAAAGGAATAAAAACAAAGCAAAATAGAGGCCACAGATGACGTCACTCAACAGTCCCTTCCCTTGTCTGACCAATTGACCCTCAGGCGTTATGTCATGGAGGGGAGGGAGAGGGGAGAGAGAGAGAGAGGAGAGGGGAGAGGGAGGGACAGGGGAGGAGGCAGGGGGGAGGGGAGAGTCGTTGTATGACCTTTCAAACCTGCCTCTCCCATTCTCCCCCTTCCCTCTAGCTTTCTGCTTTTTTTTCTTCCCTCTTTCCTCGTTTCTCCTTCTCTTTTTCGCCCTGAGCTTTCATTTCTCCATCTCTCTCTCTCTCTCTCTCTCAGACTTTATCTTCTGCGTAATTATCTTCCCTTCTCTCACATTCTTCATTCCCCTCATCCTTTCCCCTTCCTTCCCTCTAATTCCCCCTTCCTTTCCCCCTCCCCCTTTTCCACTCCTCTCCCTGTCTCTCTTCTACCCCAAATTCTACCTTATCATCTTCTCTCCCCCTTATCTTTTCCTTATTTTATTACACCGTCGGAATCAGCTTCTTTAATCAATCAATTCACTTTCCAATTATTTTACTTTCAACCTAATTTACTTCTCCTCTCTGGTGCCTTCTTCCCCCCCCCTTCTTTCTCCATTTCCTATTTCCCCGTTCATTCTCCCTTCTTCCTCTTTGCTCGTCCCCTCTTCCCTCCTCCCCATACCCCTGCCTTCTCCCCATTACCTATTTTTCATATTTTTCTTCTCCCTGACTTTCCAATCTACCACCTGCCTCTCTCCCTTCATTTCTCCTTCTTCCTCTCTCATATACCCACCTCTCCCTGCTCCTCTGACCTTCCCTACCTCTCGCCTTTCTTTCCCCTATCTCCTCCCTTCTTCACTTCTCACCCCTACATCCTCCCTTCTCTCCGCTATATCCTT
The DNA here is from genome assembly GCF_032717465.1 of Coenobita brevimanus. Taxonomy (NCBI): domain Eukaryota; kingdom Metazoa; phylum Arthropoda; class Malacostraca; order Decapoda; family Coenobitidae; genus Coenobita; species Coenobita brevimanus. The sequence continues at coordinate 5,640,960 of NC_137027.1, read as the reverse complement.
CCTTCTCTCCCCTATCGCCCCCTTCTCCCATTCTCTCCTTCCTTCCTCCCTTCTCTCCCCTATCCCCTCCCTTCCCCCCTTCTCTCCCCTATCTCCTCCCTTCTCCCATACTTCCGTCCTAGTGTGACCCCTGACCTTTGACCTGGTTAGCTTGACGTGGGACGGCGGTGGTCACTGGCGTCACGTCTTAAAGAGGAACGGACCACCACGCTGAGGGACATTTGCGTAAGAGAGAGAGAGAGAGAGAGAGAGAGAGAGAGAGAGAGAGAGAGAGAGAGAGAGAGAGAGAGAGAGAAACAGGAGGAAAATGAAGAAATTAATGAGAAAAATCTAAAAGCAGAATAAAAAATATCTACACAGGACTGCGAAATCAACGACGAAAAAAAGGGTGAAAAATAATCAAAAGAAACAAACACAGGTAAGAAAGGAAGGAAAAAGTCTCACAAGTAGTTGGAAAAAGGTAAAGGAAAAACACCTACGTAAAGAGAAAATGAAAGAAAAAGGCACGAAAAGGTCTGGAATGATGTTGAAGGGTGGAGAAGAGAGGAAGAAAAGCCTTTACGCTCTTCACCGCAAGAATGTTACTTACTTCTGCTCTGGCGAGTTTTAGTGGGGGCGAGAAGGAAAGGAGGAAGGGTGAGGAAAAAGAGGGAGGGAAGGAAAATAGGCAAGGGAAGGAGGGAAAAGATGGAGGGATGGAGGGGAGATAGGTATATGAGGGAGGAAGGGATGCAGAGGAAAGTGAGATGGGAAGGAGGAAGGGTGAGGCAAGGTAGGGACGGAAAGTTGTAAGAGAGGAAGGGAGAGGAATGCAAGGGAAGGATGAGGGGATGAGAGGAAATGAAAGGAGGTGGAATGATAAGAAAGGGAAGGAGGGGAAAATAAAGGAAAGAAGTGGAATAAAGAGAAAGCAGGGAGGAAACAGCGCTAAAAAGGTGAGGTATAGGAGGAACGCGCAGATGTAAAAGAGGGTAGGAAAGGAGAAATAAGAAAAGTGGAAGTAGAAAGAGAGAGAGAGAGAGAGAGAGAGAGAGAGAGAGAGAGAGAGAGAGAGAGAGAGAGAGAGAGAGAGAGAGGCAAGACGTGTGGCGAACGAAGGAAAAGCACACACACACACACACACACACACACACACACACACACACACACACACACACACACACACACACACACACACACCACACACACACACACACACACACACACACACGCACACACACACACACACCATCAGCCTGAGATATGGGTGACGAGGAAGATCCCTAATTTTGCCCGTATGAGGCGAGGGGTATGGAGACGCCGAGGAAGACGAGCAAGATTGAGACATTTGGGGGGGGGGGTTCTGCCTGACAACCAATATCTCAGCAGGAATTTTACGTAACTAGGATCTTATCTAGCTGCGATCTTACGTGGGCAGGATCGTAGGTGGAGTAAGATTCTTCGTAGGCAAGATCTTAGATAACCAATACGTAGCTTGGAGGACGTTACGGTGCACTCGTCTCACACTCTCTCTGTTACACACACGCACACACACACACACACACACACACACACACACACACACACACACACACACAATCTCTTCTTACCTTCCTTATTTAACGAGAAAACGCATTGCAAACGTTTGATTAAATGCCTAAATAAGCTCCATACGGTCGATAAGGATAAATATAACCCTTCTTCTTTCTTTAAACCTTCCTCGTCTTCCACAAGTCCTTCCTCACCTAATTCTTCCTCTAACCCTCTTTCATCTTCTTCTAACTCTTCTTCTTTCCCCTCTAAACCTTTTTCTTCTTCCTTCAACCTTGCTTCTTCCTCTTTTCTTCTTTATCCTCTTCTCTTCTTTTTCCACTAACTCTTCTTCTACATCATCATGATCATCTTCATCTTCATTTTTCTTCTTCTAACCCTTCTTCCTCTAGCCCTCTTCTTTTTCCTCTAACCATCTTCTTCCTCTAACACTTCTTCAAACCATCTCATTCGCCATTAAACCTTTCTTCTTCACCATCTTTCACTCACCTTCCTGAAGCATCCCACGAAGTTCGATCTGGTCTCTGCGCCTGGGAGGAGAGCGGGAACGTCAGCACCGCCAAGATGAAGACGAGAGGAGCTGAGCTGAGAGAAAGGTCCTGCGGTGGTGCCTTTCTTGGAGTACAGGCCGTCTACTGTAACCGCGAGCTGAGGGAGAGAAAGGGAGAATGAGGGTGAAGAGAGGGGCGGAGACAGAAAAAGGGAGAGGCGAGTGAGGGAGACTGGAGGGAGATGAAAGGGAGGTAAAGGTAAAGAGGCAATATGGCAACAATCATATTTCACTTATTTCATTTGTAAGCTTTGTAAGTCATACTCACTGTGCAGAAGCTGGTATGGCCGTTGATCTGTTGGCAATGAGAAAATACAGGAAGTTAGTAATAAGGTTCAGATTATGTTAATAACAATAACAACACCAATAATAATAATAATAATAATAATAATAATAATATTAACACCAATGATAGAACTGATACAAAATTTGAGTTAATTAAACTCCTGGTTTTATTAATCTCTTAATTACGAGAGATCTCCCCAAGGCTGACTAATCTGGCAATAGATTAAAAAAAGGACGACATTACACAGTATACATAAATGTTAAAAAAATTTATGGTTTTCCCAATGTACTCTCCATAACAACACAGGTCTCCCTTAAAATGGAAAAAATATTAAAAATAAATGAAAACAAGAATCATCACAAAATATGGACTTAAAAAAAAAAAAAAAAAAAAAAACTGCACCCATGTCCTCCCCTTCGCCATTTCAGCCACGTAGCGTCACAACAACACATCTGCCAGCAGGCCCGACACCAAATTGCCGCCCATATGATTGACAACGTGCAATAATATTTAGATGTGGTGGTGCGGGCGTAGAGGCGTGGGCGTGGGGGCGGGAAAATGAACCCTGCGGAGAGGACCCCGTAAGGTTCTGTTTCCCGTGCGACCTGACCGTAATAAATTGCAGATCATTTACATTAATAAATATGCTAATTCCTTCGCAGCTGTCACGTTCCCTTTCCATCGATGACACCAGATTAATTCGTCGCATAAAACACAGGCGAGGAAAAATTGACTGGTGGAAAGGGTGAGGGAGTCTATGGAACGGGCATGAAAGGGACTGCGTTAGGGTTATGAAGAAAGGGCGAAATTAAGTGGAAAATCTGCTCATACTGTCTCCTCCGTTGACAATCTAATTTACTGAGTTGCTGGAGACTCTAATGTACTTGGAATATTAACGCAGAATACAAACCTAACTTTATGAAGGAAGAGTTTTACTTTGCGAACAGCCAACTCTATTTTCCAAACAGAAAACTTAACATTTATTACAGCAAATTTTACAGTACAAATAAGGGCATCAATAAAACCTTCACTTTGCGAATAAACATCTATACTTTCACGAATTTTGAGATTAACTTTACAAACATCGAGATTCACTTTTCGAATTAAGTGCATAACTACGATCAGCGATTCTTATTTTACGATTCCATAACTTCACTTTCCGAACGACGATCTCCAGTTTACGATTTTGGAGCTCATACAGAGGAGGAGCGAAGGGGGACTGACCTAACCATACGAACTTGGAGGGGTCATCCATCTCTGCAATTCCGGGATAAAGGAGGGAGCCATTAAGAGTGTCATGGCTACACCCCGCCTGATTGGGAGGCTCTGGGCGGCGGGCAGCGGGCCAGGGGTGACTGAGGAGAGGGGCGAAGGGATTGAGAAGATAGAGAAAGGAGGAGAAAGGACTGAGAAGATGAAGGGAGAACGAGAAAGGGTTGAGGAAGAGGGGAGAGAAGAAAGAATTGAGGGGATGATGGGAAGAGGAGAAAGGATTGAGGGAAAGCGGGGGCGAGAATGAAAAGGACTTGAGGAGAAGATGGGGATAGATGGAGAAGGGGCCGGGGGGAAGATGTAGGGATGGGAAGAAGATAGGATGAAAGGGAAAACTGAGAAGGAAAGGGGATGGAATGTGAAGATGGGGTGAGAGTGGAGAGGAGGAGGTCGGATGAAGGTTTATGGGGAAAAAATGGGGAGGAGAACGGTGTTTGTGAGAGACGGAGAGGCATCGAAATGGTAGGAAGGATGGGCTAGGGGGTGACTGAGAATATGAGGAGAAGGAAAGGAGACGGAAGCTGGGGAGAGAGGGGGAGGATGATGTGAGAGGAGTTGAGGGATGGACATGAGGGAAAAGATAATAGGAGAGGCTAGATTGAAAAGGGAGGAGATGAAGAGGACAAAGAGGCGAGGAAAATAGGAAAGACTGTGGAAAGATGGGCCACAGGAGAGATTGAGGAGACGGGAAAGAGAGGGTATAAGGAAGCCAAAGAAGAAGACAGAATGAGAAGAGGACAAAATCAAGAGAAGAAACTGGGGAAAGAAGAAGAGAATTTGGAAGCGAAAGAAGATGAAGAAAAAGGAAGAGCAGAGGTGTACATGAGACGGCAAGGGAATAGGAGAAGGCGGAGGACGAAGGAAAGGGACAAGTGGAAGAGGGGCGAGGTAGGTGAAAAATGGGAGACAATTCTAGGCTTGAGGAGAGCTGTTTCCTTTCCCCACAAGCGCATCGCATATCCTGTAGAGGGCATCCTGGCACGCTACCTCCCATTCCAGAGTGAGGGAAGTGACGGGAAAAGGGAACAGATAGACAGAGAGAAGGGTGGAGAAGGTAGGTATAAAAGGGTTGAGAGAGAGAGAGAGAGAGAGAGAGAGAGAGAGAGAGAGAGAGAGAGAGAGAGAGAGAGAGTGTGTGTGTGTGTGTGTAAAAATCCACAGAGAAACAGAAAACGCTGGAATTTACCATATGGTCCTGAAGACACACCACAAACACATCACATATCAATACATTCCCCCCATAGTACTCGATTATTTTTCATTTGAGTTAACTAGGTCACTCCCACACGCTGAGTACTAAATCGTGGTTGGATGATGGTCGTTGGTTTAGAGGTAGGAAATGAGTCTCTTTTAGTCTCGTTTAGCTTGACTACACCTGGCCAACAACCCAGCTAAAAGGTGTTTGGGATCTTTGTCAGGGTAGAGTTAATGTGGTACAGACGACCCCCCCCCTCCCCGAAAAAAAAAAAGAAAAAATAAATAAGCGAAAAACAAATAGGAGAATACGGAGGACGAAAAACACGAAAATCTGAAAAAAATAAAATCCGAAAAAAAGTCCATGGGTCAGACAAGAAAGAAAGTCTGTGAGTGATTAGAGGGGGGTGATGGGCAGTGATTAGAGGCAGCAGGCGCTCTGATGGGCTGGCCAATCACCCTAATAACAGCAATAACACGGCGGGGTATGATGGGGAGGGGCAGGGGGTCAGGGCAGGTTGGGGGATAGAGGGAAATGAGAGGGGGGGGCTGTAAAAAGGGATATGCAAAATGAAAGAAAATTAAAGAAAATAGAGGTATTACCATTAAAGAAAACTGCCAAAAGACGGAAAAGAGGAAGGGAAAGTAAGGGAGAGAAAGACAGAACCAGACGGTGGGAGGTAAGAAAAGAGAAGCAACCATAACAAAGGAGATGCAAAAAGACCTATATAATAAAAAAGGAAAAGCGAATCATACTGGGAAGAAAAAAATGAAAAAAATACTGATATCACAACAAAATGCAGAAAAGAAATGGGAACCATTAAGAGGGAAGATGCAAAAGGCAGAAAACGAAATACGCCAAATATGAATCTTACCAAGAGAGAGGGCATAATAAAATGAAAAATGTATTCAACAGTAACTGAAAGAAAAGGAGAGGAAACGCCCTAACTACTATGCAAAAGAAAATGCATGAAGATAG
>NC_137027.1:5605149-5630149 GCF_032717465.1 Coenobita brevimanus | reverse complement strand
GGAGGAGTTGTGGAAGTGTTTTAAATTCGGTATATACTCTGGTAGTTTTAGTGGTTATCAAAGCAGGGTTGTTTTAGTGCATGATTGTATTCTCTCTCTCTCTCTCTCTCTCTCTCTCTCTCTCTCTCTCTCTCTCTCTCTCACACACACACACACACACACACACACACACACACACATTTTTTTTCTTCGACTTTCTTTGAGAAGGACAACTTAAAATTTTCAGACAGTACATTTATTTTCCTCTCGTAATAAAAAAATTACACATACAATTACAATCACCCACCTTTCAGACACACTCCCTCCACTCTCCTCTCTCTCTCTCTCTCTCTCACCCACCTGAGAAGAAGAGAACGCCCGCCGGATGCCTGGTCTTGAAAGAGAGGGTCAGCTGGTCACTCTGGGAGGCGAGGGGCTGGCCACCGCTCCGCCTCAGGTCCCACCACACATACTCGCGTCCTCGTAGGGTAATCTCCTCCGTCTGGCGTTCTGGAAAGGGAAAAGAAAGCACAATTAAGAACAAAATCTACACACACACACACACACACACACGCACACACACACACACACACACACACACACACACACACACACACAGCAAATGGGTCCAATCAAAACCAAAATCTCCACACGCACAGGAAAAGAAAAAAATTAAAGCCATAATCTCCATACAGACATAAATACCCTAGCATAAAAACCCAAGCCTACTGAAACCAAAATCATCACACATACAATTAAAAAAAAAAGCTACAAATAAAGCCAAAATCACTACACACAAAAATATCTCAACACACAAAACTAACATATAAACACACAAAAACAAAGGAATAATAACAGAAATTCAGAATCTCCACACGGAAGTTCCCAAGTAAAAAAAAAAAAGGAAAGAAATTATATATAAAATGCAAATAAAACCCTGTACACAGAAAATTAGGAAAAATCACGAAATAAAAAAAAGTATCTGAGCTCAGTTTTGGCAAAGATATAAAAAAAATTACATATAAAAAAAAATCACAAACACGATAATAAAAAAAAAAAACTGAATTAAAACCCCAATCTCCACAAAGAAACCTATATCAAAACCCCCAAAAGAAACCAAGATGAAAGGAAACCCCAAGACAGCCAAGAGAGAGGGCGAGAGGAGGGATGGAGGGAGGGAGAGAGGGAGGAGAGAGCGGGAGGGGAGAGAGGTACAAGGATAGAGTGAGAGAGGGAGGGAGGGAGGGAGAGAGGGAGGGAGAGAGGGAGGGGAAACTGGAGAAAAGGTTGACCCTGGTTGATTTAAGAGAAGGAGGAAGAGGAGGAGAGGAAGCTGGTGAAGAGACAATATCCTGAGGCGGAGTAGATATTCTTGACGAAGGGAGAAAGGGTGCATAGGGGCGGAGGAAAAGGAAGGGAGGGGAAAGGAGAGAGATACGGAGGGAGGGGGCAGAGGTGAGGTGAGGTGAGGAGGAAAATGGGGGAGGGTAGTTAAGGAATGAGGAGAAAGTGAAGTAGGGGGAAGAGGACAAAATAAGTATAGAAGAGACAAGGGAGAGGAGAGGGGAGCCTGAAGGTGGGAAGGGGGAGGAGGAAAAGAGAGGAGGGGTGAAATGAGGTGAGGAGGGGTAGGGTGGGAAAAAGGAGAGGGGAAGAAAAGCAGGAAAGGGGATAGAAAACATAGGCTGAGGAAGGAGTTAAAGAAGGAAAACAAGGATGAAAAAAAAGACCAAATATAATGAAGAAGAACGAGGAAGAAAAAGAAAGACGAGGGAAGCCAATATCCCCTCCAAGAACAGTCCTATCTGGGCCCGTGAAGAATTTGGCCAGATTAAATTGAATTTCCCAAGAGAGCCAAAAGACCCACAGAGAAGTACTGTTATTTGAATGGATGGGAGTTCTTACGTGTTTTTGTTTTTTATGGTGTGTGTGTGTGTGTGTGTGTGTGTGTGTGTGTGTGTGTGTGTGTGTGTGTGTGTGTGTGTGTGTGTGTGTGCTACCTCTCACAGGAAGCGGTGTCAGGGAGCAGATGGATAAATACCAAGGACGTTTTGTTCTAAGATGAGGAGGCGGGGAAGAGAATGATGAAAGAAGACGAGAAACAACAGCAAGAAAAAAAGGAGAAAGAAACTGAGAAAGAAGTGCAAATCACACGAGAAAAAGAAAGGAAACAAGAACAAGGAATAAAGAAAGAGAAAGGTGATGGAGAAGGAAGAGAGAATAATGAAGAGGGCAGAAGAAAGAAAGGAGAAGGAAGGAGAGAGACAATAGGAAGACAGATGAAGAGAGGAAGGAGCACGAGAAAGGAGGAGACGGAAGGAAAGAGGCTGAGAAAGAATGAAATAGGGAGGGAGGAGAAAGGAAAGTCGAAAAATAAGGAAGATCACTTTCTAGAGCGATCACATTTTCCTGTAACTTATGCCCCTTGAGACTATTAATTTTTCATCTCATTACGCCGCCATCAATACAGCCAAAATTCTAGCCAGGAAAAGAAAAAAACAGGTGAGAGAGAGAGAGAGAGAGAGAGAGAGAGTAAAATATTTGCCGTGTTTTTTCGGTGACATGAATCCAGTGTATTGATATGGCTTTATGCATACATATAAAGGGTTAGACTGCACAGAATCCCAGAGTTATCCATGAAAAACGAAATCGCTGTCTCTGTGGTAAATACATATAGATGATTGTTGTTGTGGAAATGGTGGCAGCTGTGAGAGTTTGTCATGGTGGTGGTGGCAGACTGTGGTAGTGGTGGTAGTTCTGGTGGCTGTGGAGGATTGTGGTGGTAATGGACAAAGGTGGTTGTGTGGCTGATGTGGTAGGGAATTGAGGAAGTGACGGGTGACTATGGTAATGATGGTTGTTGTTATGGTAGATTATGAGGCCGGTTATGGTAGTAGTAGCAGTAGTAGTAGTAGTAGTAGTAGTAGTTGTAGTAGTAGTAGTAGTTGTAGTAGTAGTAGTAGTTGTAGTAGTAGTAGTAGTAGTAGTAGTAGTAACAGACTGTGGGAGCAACGCTAATTGCTGCTGTAGAGTCGGGTGTAATAATTAACCATAAGTCGTTATTCTACACGTAAAGAACTAAACATTTCCTGAATAGTCTTTCCCTCTGATTATGACCACCAGTATTCTGTCTGACTTTCACAGACAATTAAGCTTATTCAGTTTTCAGTTTCAGACGGTTTTCAGACTTTCTTGCATAGTTTCAGGTTCAGACGGTTTCAGTTTCAGACGGTTCTTAGGGCTGTAGTGGTGGAGGAGGCGTGAAACAAATGCCGCTCGTTTTTATTCACTATCCTCCCAACACCGCGGCGAAAAAAGCGATGATTCCATTAAAAGGGGGCGCTGGTGGGACGAGAGAGAGGGTTCAGGAGAGGCGAGGAAGGAGAGAAAAAGAGAGGAGATAAGGGAGAGAGTGAGTGAGAAAGAGGGAGGGAGAGGGTTAAAGAGAGGTGAGGAGGGAGTGAAAAAGAAGTGAGATAAGGGAGAGAGAGAGAGAGAGAGAGGGGGGGGGGAGTGAGGCAGAGAGGGAGGGAGAGTGATGGTCGTGAAGATGGGGAGGGAGGGAAGAGGTTGTAATGGTGGAGATGGGAGTATGGAAAGAGGCAGAAGTGACACAGAGGGGGAAAACAAGGGGAAAATAGGTGTGGGAGAGGGCTAGAGTGATGGTGGAGGAGGAGGAGGAGTAAGATAAGGAGGGAGGGACTAATGGGAAGGACGCTGAAATGGGGAGACAGGAGAAAGTAGACAGGGAGAATAGGCGTAGAGGATGAAGAAGGCAGAGGGGTGCAAGGAGAGAACTGACAGGAAGGAAGTTGGAGGAGGAAAGAAGTGAAGAAAATAGAGAGAAAACAAAGAGAGAAAATAAAACAAGAATAATAGAAACTGAGAAGGGTAAAGAAAAGCAAAAGAGGTGAGGAGAAAGAAGAGATAGACGAAATATAATCCTCTGAGAGACTCTGTATAATAAAAAATAATGACGCACTTAAGCATGGACAAAGAACTATAATTTCGCGAGGGAAGGGGGAAGACAGAGGGCAAGGGAGAACTGGAGGGAGAAGGGAGGAAAGAAGGAATAAGGGAGGAGGGGAAGAGAAGGAAGAAAAAAGAATCCCTCCAGGCGTATGTGTGGACTAAGGGGGTGTATGAGATGAGACGCAAGACAAGAAAACTCGTAATTAACAGAAAAACGCTGGGAGAGAGAGAGAGAGAGAGAGAGAGAGAGAGAGAGAGAGAGAGAGAGAGAGAGAGAGAGAGAGAGAGAGAGAGAATGGAATGGCTTAACTCTTGCACTACGACAGGTAATTTCTGAGGTAAATGAATAAGTGTGGTGGCAGCAAGATTACAGAAAGGACGCTATGAAAGAAGAAAAATGATGAAGATGAGGTCAAAGAAAATAAGTCGACAGAAATTTATACAGCGTCTATTGTAAGTGTGTGTGTGTGTGTGTGTGTGTGTGTGTGTGTGTGTGTGTGTGTGTGTGTGTGTGTGTGTGTGTGTGTGTGTGTGTGTGTGTGTGTGTGTGTGTGTGTGTGTCTAAGGGGCGCCATCAGCATCAGGAGAGAGAGTTTAATGTAATGTAGGACTCTGAGATGGCTTGGCGCTGTCATTAAGGACGCTTATCTCTCTCAAACACGACCTAGAGCGACTTAGGGGACGTGGAGACTGAGGCTGGAGGGTGGGGAGATGGGAAGAGGGTAGGGGGATGGGTAGGGGGTGAGGGGGTGAAGGGTAAAGGGTGAGGGAGGGATGGGCAGGGAGTGAGGAGTGACAGGGGTGAGAGGTGGCTAAGAGGGGAGGGGGAGATATGGAAAGGGAAGGGCAAGGATATGGAGGTGGGGGAGAAGAGAGAGAAATCGGAGGGAGAGTATAGCGAGAGAAATGTGAAGAGTGGTGGATAGAAAAAGTAAGGGTAGAGGTGATGGTGGAGAGTTAGGATACTGTGGTAGGGATAGAGAATAGAGTAGGGGTTTGGTGGAGGGAAACTGAGCCGTGGGGGAAAGACTGAGAGTGAGGGAGAAGGGGGGGGGAGAGAGACTGGTGGTGGAGATAGAGAGAGTAAGGGTAAGGATATGGAGGCAAGAGGGAGACTCTGGGGGGAAAGGGGGAGGATTAGGATTTAGACGTGGGGACGCGGAACAATATATAAAAGGGGAAAGATATTGTGTGTGTGTGTGTGTGTGTGTGTGTGTGTGTGTGTGTGTGTGTGTGCAAGAAGTGAGTGCCGAGTCAAACGGTGTCTGAATGTTGAGAGTAACAAGGACGTTTCTTGGGTAGAGATGGAGATGAAGTGACACTTGGATATAAAGGAGGGCACAACATTGAGCTTGTGCCAAAGACTCGAGTGGAAAAGACAAGACACAGAAAAAATAAACTATACATATTGGCTTACAGAGTTCATTACGAGAAATGGATGCAAAGCAGAAACATAAATGAAGACACAGAACAGGATCGAGGTTAGACTGGAATGGCAAAGACGATGAAAAGACCTGAATTATAATGTTAGTTTGCCCAGGTGTGGTGATGGAGGGTAAGGGGGACGTGCGATAAAGGAAAATAATGTCGCGCGTCAATATATGGCTATGGAGAAGACGTCAAGAAAGAGAGTAATGCCTTCGTAAACAGTGTCAAAACATGGTGACCGAGGAGATGTGTTAAAGGAAAATTATGGCTTCGTAAAGAATAAGTTAATAAATGGTGATAGCAAACATGTGAATAAGGTGGATAACAGCTTAGCACAAAGGTTTCAGTTGGCGGTAAGCGATATTTGATGCAGGAGAAGAAGTAGGCCTGCAAATAAAGAAGTTTATGAATGACGATGATTGTGCTGTCTGAGTGGAGCGTATGAGGTAAATGTGTTGGGGTGAGAAGGGCGGGATTACAGTGAGGGCAGAGAGTATTTGATTTGCAAGGTTCATTGAGTGTTGTGAGAGTGAGTGCTGTGGTGTGAGGGGCGGCATTACACTGCTAATAATATTCGTCAGTATACTATGGTGGCTGATATTATGTTCTCAGGGTAGGTTTTCTGAAAGCTTAATATAATCGTCTGGTGTAGCAGGAGTTAAGTAACCAAAATCATCAACCCAATGGAATGGGAGTTACATACTGCTGACCTACAGGACAAAAAAAAAAAGCTTCAAGAAATAATTATGCAAGCGGAAGAAAAGGTTAACTCTCTCTCTCTCTCTCTCTCTCGCACACACACACACACACACACACACACACACACACACACACTGCCACTCTCACTATCAGCCTCTCTCAGCGCCTCCTCCCTCAAGCTGTCCCGGTGATTTAGCTTCTCATTAACTGTGCAACCAACGACCCGCCAGCAATGATACATGGTTACGGATTTCCCTGGATTTCTCGCACACACACCTGAAACCATGGCGCTGACGAACGGGATTTATTTCATTTCTTTTTAGGGATGGAGAGGGCAACTGGTTTCGACTGATTGCAGGTTTCAGTTTATCTTTTTTAATGATTTTTCTTACTAGAGAAGGTACTGGGTTAGAACTGATTTAGCATTTCAGTGGATTTTTCTCTCATACCTGGAACCCTACCTGTGAAGACTGGTAATTTTCTTCTTTTCTTTCTTTCCTTTTTTTAGGCACGATGGTTAAAAAAAAAAAAAAAATGTTTTCTGAAGGTATGGAGGTATAGCTAGGTGATTACTGTTTTGTAGGCATGATGAAAACAAGCGATTTTATGTACAGTGGGGTTGAGATTAAAACTGGTTATTTTTCGTAGGTATGAAAGTGATAACAAATGATAATTTTGTAAGTAAGAATGTGAGAATATGATTTTTTTTTTTTAAGTGGATATAATATCACAGTTCATTTGGCGTTTCACTGAATTTCCCACACCTGAGTGCTTGATGATAAGGTCAGGTGAGTCTTTTTCTTTCTTTCTTTCTTACTCTTTTTTTTTTTTTGAACTAGAGAAGGTTTGGTGTTACAGCTGGTTTAGGGATTTCATTGGAAGTAAATTTTTTGTGAAGGTGAAGGCATATGATTACACGTGGCTCCAGATTACAATGAATTTAGCCCACACACTTGAATGCTGCAGGTTATTTGATTGTACATGAGAGGGTGTTAAGTTACAGCTGGTTTGCGATATCTCTGGACTCAGGACAATGGAAGTAGAAATATAACAATGAGAATAGGAATAAGAAGACTGACTGATGAATACTGAAAAAAGGCCACAGACTGATTAAAACACAAGTAGTAAAATCAACGGATAAAAAAATAATTAAGGGAACTGACTGTCTGATGAAAAGAGAAGTAGGAATGATAGGGATGTAGGAGAAAGAACACAGACTGATGAAAAGAAAGACAGGAATAAGATTAACTGAGGAATATAGGAGAAATGACAGAGACTGATGAAAATAGAAGTAAGAAAGACTGGAGTGAGGCGAAGGAGGCGGTCAAGAAGGGTGATAATAATGGCAAGGCCTGACGGGGAAGATGACAGCAGGGGCGAAGAGAGGAGGAAGGAGAGGAGGACTGGGAACGAGAGATAAGGGGAACGGGGGCTGAGGAGACGGTGGGGTGACGGGGAGGAAGAGGAGAGAGATGGGGAGAGAGTGATGAAGTGAGAGAGGATAGACAGAGAGAAACTGATAGACAAAGAGAGAACTAGACAGACCGAATGCGTGAGAAAGGGAATCGGGGGCTGGGTGGATGATGGGGGGAAGGGATGGAGAGACAGAGAAGAGACGGAGATGGAGGGGACAGCCACAGGAGAGAGAGACACTGAGAGGGAGAAAGAGAAACAGAAAGACAGACAGATGGTAAGAGAGAACGAGAGACGCAGAACAGCCAGACAGAAAGAGAAGAGGAGGAAAATATGGGGAGGGAAAGTAGGGGGAGAAAGAGAAAAATAGACATGGGAGATAGCTGAAGAAATGGGAAGGAGATAAAATGATAAAGGGGGGAGAGAGAGATTGCGATGACTTAGGAGAGGGGAGGAGATTGAGGAAAAGGGGAGAAAGGGAAGCTAAACGTGGAGGGAAGGGGAAGAGCGAAGGGGTGGGGGGAGATTAGGGGCAGAGAGAGGGGGTAGGAGAAGAGGAAGGGGATAGGAGCAGGGATGGGAGAGGTAGCGGCAGGGAGAGGTAGCGGCAGGGAGAGAGGGCAGGGGTGGGGGACAGTGGGACAGAGGGGCGTAGGAAGAGGGGGAGGGGTGAAGGGGTGGGAGAGGGAGAGGGGGAGGGGAGACTAAGGCAGTTGGGTCTGGGGTAGCGCTCGCCGACCTTAATAGTGCGTCATTATGGCATTATTATCTCACCCTCCATAACTCCCCCACTCCCTCTGTTATCCGCACTGCCTACCTCCCTATTCTCCCCTGCCTCACCACTTTCTAATCTCTCTCTCTCTCTCTACGTCTGTGCCCTTTTCTTTACCTAGACAACGAAACATGACTATCAGGATACCAGGAAATCTACAGCCTTTTTCTCGTGATATCTCGTTGCTTGTGAGATTAGGACCCATTTCTCTCGTGATTTCTCGTTCCTTGTGAGACTAAGACCCCCTTTTTCTCGTGATTTCTCGTTCCGCGTGAGACTACGATCCCTTTTCTCGTGATTTCTCGTTCCGTGTGAGACTAAGACCCCTTTTCTCGTGATATCTCGTAGCTTGCGAGACTCGAGCGTGATTTGCCTGCAGTCATGGGCGGGTGCGTGAAGGAATTGTCCCCTCTGAGCCTGCCTGCCTGCGAAAGCGATTATGTGTGTGTGTGTGTGTGTGTGTGTGTGTGTGTGTGTGTGTGTGTAAGAACGTTTCTGCTTGACTTGTGTCGTGTGGGAATGACAACTCTTTTCGCTGTCTTGCTAAACTGCTAGCATGTGTTTTGTGTCTGTCTGTTGTTTTGTTTGTTTGCTTCTGTCTGTCTGTCTGTCTCTGAATCTGTCTGTATGTCTATCTGTAAGTCTGTCTGTCTGTTTGTCTCTCTCTCTCGCTCTCTCTCCCACTCTCTCTCTCTCTCTCTCTCTCTCAACCAAACCAATTTACATGCAAGATTCTTTCTCCTAACTCTCTTAGCCAATTCTGCCCCCTCCCCCCCACTCACTCTCTCTCTCTCTCTCTCTCTCTCTATTTTTTTCTGTCCTCTTTCTTCCACTACGAACGAATGCAAGACGTCTAAAAATGGCACACTCAGAAGGTCAGATGGAATGTGTAAAAAGATTGTAAGTTGCGAAGAAAGCTAGTATGTTATTTTGCTTCCTCGACCCATCCTATCCTACCCCTTTGCGATTCATTCTCTCTCTCTCTCTCTCTCTCTCTCTCTCGGATTATTTTGATGTCCTTATTCATTAACAAACCCTTTCTCTTCTTCCTCCTCCTATTCACATCATTCATTCGCCCTTCACTCTTGTCGTCTCGCTTTTCCTTTTTCGTCCTTTCTTTTGACGCCACACACAGACACAGACACAGACACACACACACACACACACACACACACACACACACACACACACACACACACACAAGCCGAGACGTGACAAAAATCAAAACAAAATACAATAACCGAGTGCATCAAAACATCCGAACCTTACTGAAAACAAATAACAAAAAATGACAGCCGAAAACATCATAACAATCGTAACATCAAAAAAAAAAAAAAGGAAAAAAGAAAGAAAGCAAATCCATGATGCCGAAATGCGATTAAAAAAACGCAATAACTGAATGCATCACAACAAAACAGCAAAAACAATAAAGCCATACGCATCACACACACACACACACACACACACACACACACACACACACACACACACACACAACAGCAG
The DNA here is from genome assembly GCF_032717465.1 of Coenobita brevimanus. Taxonomy (NCBI): domain Eukaryota; kingdom Metazoa; phylum Arthropoda; class Malacostraca; order Decapoda; family Coenobitidae; genus Coenobita; species Coenobita brevimanus. The sequence continues at coordinate 5,620,383 of NC_137027.1, read as the reverse complement.
GCCACCAAACAAGTTACGGGGGAAACTAAAAAAAAACAAAAAATATCCGTAACCATCGAAACAGGCAGATTCACGGCTCATGCAACGGACCATCAGCAAGAGAGATCAAATAGAAGCAATTGCAAACCGGTATCCATAAACGAGCCACCCTTGACAAGTTTTCAATTTCGAGGGCAAAAAAAAAAAAAAAAAAAAAAAAAAAGAGGGGCCGCGATTCCAATTTTCGCTGCCGTAAAAAAAAAAAAAAGTCGAAAAAATGAAGTATTAATATATAAACAAATATAGTGGGTGTTTTTTTTTTTTTGCATGTGTTTGTATGGGTAACCTTTTGTGTTTGGGTGTTTTTTTCTCTTTCTCTTTTCCAAACTCTCTGTGTCTGTCTTTATCTCTCTTTTTCTCTGGTACTCGCATAATCTTTCTCTTCTTCCTTTCATTGTAAACTCTCTTTTCATCTCTCTCTCCTCGCTTTCTTTCACAGATCTGTTTTAGCGTCTCTCTCTCTCTCTCTCTCTCTCTCTCTCTCTCTCTCTCTCTCTCTTTTACAAAGTCTCCATCTTTGTATCTCTTTCACAGTCCATTCCCCTTCTCCTATCTATTCTCTATCTTCATCCATCTTCTATAAATACCATAAATATCTCGATAATCAACTGAATCTCAGTCATCTAAAGTAAAGTTGCTAATGTTTGGCTCCGGAAAAACACAAAAAAAAACAGCCTTGGTGTTTTTCAAGAGCATCAAAGATCTTTCAGAGTTTATTTCCAGCAAAAGAAAGTGTTACACGTGGGTTGCTTTCTCTCCTGCTTTCTCTCTGTCAATCGCAGTTTCTAGAATTTTGTAGACTTCAATAAAATAAGTTAGGTAAAGGAAGATTACACGTGCCGCTTTCTTTCTCTTTCTTCTTCCCACTCGGTTCTCTTCTCCTTTTTTCTTTTAGCTCCGTTCTTTGTTTTCTTCATTATTTCGTTCTCAATGCTTTTGGTAAAGTAAGAAAATTATATGTACTTTTCTTTTTTTCTCACACTTCATTCAGTATTCTTGCAAAATGTTTTCTATTTGCATGGTAAAGAAAATGTCTTACACTACTTATAGATATGCTTTTATTCTTCCCCATTTTCTGCGTCTTGTCAATGGTCACTTTCAATAATCTCACTGCAAACTATTCTTTTTTGCTGTATCGTTTTCAGTAATCTTGGCTGGGTGAAGAAAATGTCATACTCCTCTTCTACCCATTCCTTTCTTCTCCATTCTGTTTCCATTCATTTGTCTTTTAAAGTGCCAGAAAGGTCAAACTTTTTCCCCCTACCTCTCAACGTCAGCTTATGTCAGGTCAGCCCAAATTACCGCTCGGGTGAATGAGTAAACACAATCTCCCATTCTGGCGTAAGCAAGGGGGAACAACACTGCCCAAGCTGACGTCACCGTGAGGGGGGAAAGCAAACACTCCCATAGGTCATTTATTATGGCGTCACCTGGAGAACGGGCGCTGATTGGCTGCGGGGAAGGTGTGACGTCACCGGTGGGGAAAAATAAAGGTAGGGGAGGAAAAATGCTATGGGTGAGCCGAGTGTTTATCCCAGTTCGTAATTACGGATGAAGGGGAGATGGGAATGGACGTGTTACTTGTTTAATGGAATGGATATAAGGGAACGAATATTTTTTTCTTTTTTAGTATGGAGGGCGTGGGAGAGAGAGGGGGGGGGGCAGGGTAGGGGGGACTTTGGGGATTTGAGGATAAAGGAAATGGAAAAATATGAAAAAGTACGGAGGGTGTGGCACGTGGGGATGGCCATGGGACTTGGGATGAAAGGGATGACGACTGTGGTGTGTGTGGGAGGCGCAGAGAGAGGTGGGGACGGGGGATTAGGGGGATTAAGGACGCAAGATTTAGGTTACAGTATGAAGGAAAAAATGATGCTCAACATGTAGATGAGGCAGATATGAAAATCGAGGTTAGGTAAAGCAGAGAGGTTGCAGCTGGTGTAGAGAGGCTGGTAAGTATGGCTCTAAGTTTCAAAGACGGAAGATGTAGTTTATAGTATGGAAAAAAAAAAAGAAAAGAGGTTAAACAGGCAAACTGAATGACTGACTGCATTAAAAAGATCATGACAGCATAACAAGCAGATGATACAGATACGGTACATAGACAAAAGGATAGGGTAGGAAATGAGGTGGGGATAAGTCAGATACGGTGAAGGGAAGGTATACGGACAAAAGGTATGATGGGTGCATGTTGTAGCGCGAAGAATAAAATAAAGGTCAGGGGGCAGATACAACAGATCTATCTATCTATCCATCACTGTTTCTCTGTCTGTCTGTCTGTTTGTCCGCCTAGCTATCTATGAAGTCAAACAGGGAAAAGTAATGGAAATATGCTAGGAGATATGTGAGAGAGAATCAGGTGGAAAGTCATCTGGATATTGTGGACGCAAGGTATGAACTGTGTGGGTTGCGGTACAAAAATAAATATGTCAAATAACCTGACGTGACCGTACTGAGGCTTCAAGGCGGATAAACAAGGAGTGTGTGAGGAGAAAGGCGTAGGAGGTGGAGGGGAAAGGAGTGTGTATTACGTAAGGTATGAAACGTGTGGACTGAGGTATGAAAAGAGAAGAAAAATAAGCAGATGTGACAGTACTGAGACGCCAAGCCAGGTAAAGAAGGCAACAGTGGAGATGAAAGACAAGAGACTTAAGAGATCAGGGGAAGGAGTCTGAGTAGTACGTAAAGTAGGCTATGGAGTGTGTGGATTGAGGTATGATAGGACAGAGGTTAGATAAGTATATACGAAAGTACTGAGACGCCGTGGCAGGTAAAGAAGGTAGAACTGGAGATGTGAGAAATTAGAAGTAGGAGAGAGGGAGAAAAGTCTGTAAAATATGGAATGTGTGGATTGGGGGGGGGGGTACGAAAGGTAAGAAGTGGAAAAAGGAGATGCGAGAAAAGATGTGTGAGGTGGATGGGAGAGGAATCAAGGTTTGGCGGACGAAAGGGACGAAAAGAAGTGGTTGAGGTACGAATATGTGATGGGTACGAGAGGTAGACACAAAGGTTATGAGAAAGAGCGGAACAGGTAGAGAAAGTCGGGCAGGTGTGACACGTGTCAGTAGAAGGTGAGGTGAGGAAAAATAGCTGCCACTGATATGAGATCTTCTGAGTTGACTTGAATAGAAAGAGACAGCAAGAGGAGTGCGAGGGAAGGTCTGTATAAGTACGATTAGGTGACGAGAAGAAGAAAGACAGTAACGGGGATGCGAGAGAAAGATTAATTGACTGGGTATATTTGTTAAGATGCGACTGGAGAAAAAAGGGGAATAATGCAGTCATGGAAGGAAAAGTATCCGATGAGATGGTTTATAAAGGAGAAAGAGAAAGCTTAGAAACGGATAGCAACAGGAGTAGGAGTAAAGGTGCTCGACGGGAAGTATATGCGAAATGGTGATTCAGAGAGGAGCGGAAGGCAATAGGCACGAAGGGAATGAGGCACACGAGCAATAAGACGACTGTAAAAGAGGGCCAAGCAACAGGCGTGGGAAAGGAGAGTGTCAGACGAGTTCCATGAGTGAACGGTGACTGGGAAAAGAGGGGCAGGGCAATGGACGTCGAGGAAATGAGGTACACGAGCAAAAAGACGACTGACAAAGAGGTGAAGGCAACAGGCGAAAGAATGGGAGGAAGGGTGCAAGACAGGGCATATGTGTGTGAGAAAGGTGACACTTAAAAGAGGTGAAGGGGATTGGCGTGAGGGGAATGGTGTCTGATCAGGAATATGAGTGAAAAGGCTGGGAAAGAGAGGAACGCAGCTGGTATGAAATGAAAGGGTACTTAAGGGTGCTTCTGCGTTTGCATGTATGTATGTGTTGAAGTGTGGAGGGGTGGGATGTGCACGGAGCTACTGATGAGGTATACGTGTCCTTCTGTGTGTGTGTGTGTGTGTGTGTGTGTGTGTGTGTGTGTGTGTGTGTGTGTGTGTGTGTGTGTGTGTGTGTGTGTGTGTGTGTGTGTGTGTGTGTTAGTACGGGATGTTTCAAGGGACATATGTGTACTTCTATGTGTGCCTATGTGTATGTGCGTGGGGTGGGGACGTGTGGGGAAGAGTGACAGGTGGGGAATATCTAGTGAATGCCGGGAGAGAATTGGCAATTAGTGGACGAGGCAGGTAATAAGGAGAGTGTCGGTGTGCAGACAAGACATGGGCCTCTCTCTCTCTCTCTCTCTCTCTCTCACACACACACACACACACACACACACACACACACACACACACACACACACACAGCCTATTAATTCACCCCACTGATAACTTCATTTCCCTCTCTCTTATTTCACATCACTGCAAATTCTCTCTCTCTCTCTCTCTCTAAAACACACACACACACACACACACACACACACACACACACACACACACACACACACACACACACACACACAGCCTATTAATTAATTCCACTGATAACTTCATTTCCCTCTCTTATTTCACTTCATTCCAAAATCTCTCTCTCTCTCTCTCTCTCTCTCTCTCTCTCTCTCTCTCTCTCTCTCTCTCTCTCCTCTCTCTCTCTCTCTCTCTGTTTTCCCTTGTACCCCGCCCTCTACCCCGTCCTCCTGTGCCTTAATTAATTTCCATCCCATTTTTTTTGGCAAGCCTTGGAGATGAAGGAAGGGGAGGGAGTGGGAAGTAGGGAGGGAGGGAAGGAGGAGGAAATAAACAGAAAGAAGTATGAAAGAGGTGGACGTGGAGGAAATTAGGAAAAGGAGAGAAACGTAAAAAGAGAGGAGGAGGAGGAGGAGGAGGAGGAGGATAATGATGATGATGAAGATGATGATGATGATGATGATGAGGAGGAGGAGGAGGAGGAGGAGGAGGGGGAGGAGGAGGAGAAGGAGGAGAAGGAAGAGGAGGACGACGACGATAACGACGACGACGACGAGGACGAAGACGAGGACGAGGACAACGACGAGAAGGAGGTGGAGGAGGAGGAGGAAAGGAATGTCAAGAGAGTGGCAGCGCTAAAAATGGCGTGAATTTTTGAGTGGAGTGTAATGAGAGTTGGCCAGCGATATCTATAAAGGCCTGCAATAGAGGACCCTTCGCGCGTGGGAGGCCGTCTTTCTTTAGTCTATTCTTGCTACCTCCAGGCGAGTCTATTTGGCTTGGGAGACTGCTTTTTAGGACTGAAGGGGATTGACCTGGCCTTCAAGTACCATCACTATCACTAACACTAACGTCATAACCACCACTATCACCTCAAAGCCACTACCACCATCACTACCACTAATACTAATGCAGTACCACCCCCATTACTACCACTGTCCCTACCACCATTACCACTGCCACCACTACCACCATTTCCTTCAGTTCCATACGCATCGTTAATCTTATCTACTTCATTAGATGACTTAATACTTCAGTCTACTCTTGCTATCTCCGGGCCATTTTATTTAGGTTAGAAATGAGGCCTGGTTGTGAAAGTCTAAATTAAGGCTGCATATAACCCTCGCCATTTCGAAAAGTCTCCCCTTATCGAAACAAAGATTTAAGAAAATAACCAGAAGAAAAGAACAAAAGGCACTGTTAAATATGTAAGGTGAAATTCACTCTATTTCCTGCCATCACAGGTGTATCAAAATTGTGCTTAATAAAACAGTGACTTGCATGCACCTTCGCGTACTCAGTTTTAATCATGCAACCCTTAACCCTTTCATACCAGCGATTTATTTGGAGCCGTAATAGAGCAGCTTGGGGAGTGGGAGGGATGGGAAGAGGGAGGTTAAGGCCGTCTTATTTTAGGCTATTATAATTACCTCCAGACGATGTTGTTTGGCCAAGGAGACTTTTTCGAACTGGAGAAGTTAGATATATTCCTCCATAACCTCTTCATTGGGGTTGGACAGGGACGCCTTCATGTGGTGGCACTGATAAAACTAGGCGACGACACTGCCCTATACAGACGTCCCTCTACTACTTCCTTATTTCCCCCAGATGAGGATGATTAACTTCACAAGGGTAATTTAAACCTGAAGTCCACCGGGTTCATTTTTTAAAGATAAGCATGAGGCTGCAACAACAATAACAACCTACTACTACTAGGTTACTCTCCTAAGCTGCTTTAAATCATCTGGCGATAGCAGGGGTGAAACAAAAATTACACCAGTATCTGAACGAGGAAGCAATAGAGGAGGTCGATGCGTGGGAGGGACGGCAAGGAAGAGTGGGAGTCTAAGCAAGCGCTTAAAAAAAATAATAAAGGACGACAAGGAAGATATAAAAATTGTGAAGACTTAAAACTGAGTGGCAGGAATCTATATACAGCTTGGAGGAACACAACACACATCCTTTTACGCGCAGCTCTTTTTAGCGTCATCTTCTACTACTCATTTTTCCTTCAAGACAAATAACTCTTTAGTGATAAGTAAATGCAGATTTCAACAAATGTCTCCAACGGCTGAGAAATTTCTACACCCTTGAGATATAAAGTAAGGACATGTTTTGGAAGCTTTTCACATTTTCTCGTTAAAAATCGTAATACATTCGAACTTTTACGTGTCAACTCATAAGATAAGCAAATTTCCACTTATAGGTAAAAGAAAAAAGTAATTATTTTTCTTCAACCTCTGCAAAATGACTGAACCACACGTCAGAAATGAAATACTGAGATTTTACATTTATTATTATCTTCTATCTTCTCTTCCCTTACACTAGGCAAGTTTCCCCTTAAAAGTAAACAAACAAGTCACTCGTTTTCTTCAACTTTTAAAAAGGTCTCAACTTTCACACCAGACACGACCCACTCTCACACAACACACACTCCAGCAAACCAGGGAGAGAGAGAGAGAGAGAGAGAGAGAGAGAGAGACCACCATCCCCACTACCACCACCAACGACGACCCCAGAGAGAGAATGATGATGATGGCTATGAAGATGGTGACGTGAGGGAGGGAAGAAAAGGATGGGCGGTGAGGAAGGGGGTGATAAAGAGGGAATTACGAGCCGGCGTAAAGATATCCGGGGTTGATATCGGCGGGAGGGAGGAGGTTGACGTGGTAAGAAGGTGGAGGCGGGCATTATAGTAGATTCGAGGGGGAAGGAGAGGGGGGGAGGGAAAGGTTTAGACGGGAATGAATCTGGCACTATCTGTTTGAGGTGGGAAAAGAGGTTAGGATAATGATGATGATAATGGTGATGATGATAATGATGATGATGATGAAGATATGAACACTCTAGGTCTAAAGATGTCTGAATTTCTCCGGACGGCCACATTTTAAAAGCTCTGTCAAAGTTACCAATAATAATCAAAGTACTAAAAATGGTTGCTGGCTTCAAAGTGTTCAGAAAGATTTCCTTAAAGTTTTTCGCATCCTTAAACCTTAAAAATTATATAAAAAAGAAAAAACTCTACTGCAGACTTTCCAACCTATGTAAAGCTTATAAAATGAGAGCTGTAAAAAATAACATGACGCTATATGCACAAAAAAAGGAGAGAAATTGCATAAAACACTATTTGGCTGGATAAAAAGCATGACAAATAATTACACGTGTGAAGAGTAATTCAGACCGACTTAGGTATGCACGATATAATGACAATGAATAATAAACAGGTAAAATATGTATAATTCTGAAAACTTGGCCTGTCTAGACTTGGATGATCTTGCGACGGAAAGCTTTACAACCCTGCATGACCGTGATAATTGTCCCTCCCTGTGTGTGTGTGTGTGTGTGTGTGTGTGTGTGTGTGTGTGTGTGTGTGTGTGTGTGTGTGTGTGTGTGTGTGTGTGTGTGTGTACTAGCGTGTCTGCTCTGGTTAGCTCATGTGTGCGTGGGCGTCTGTCTTACCTTTTCTTCGTGTGCGTGTGCTTGTACATGTGTGTTTTTTTTTTGTTTTTTTTTCAGAAGATGAACAGAGGAAGGAAAAACAAATTAAATATGTTGACAGAGAGACATATTAGAAACGGGAGTAAATGAGAAAAAAACGTCACATTATACGAGGACCAGAGGAAGGGGAAGTGAGAAAGATATGAATGGAGAGAAGGGAAGGAAGAGAAGAAAGAATGTGAAAGAAATGAAGACGGGAAATTTGAAAAAGAATTATGGATGCAAAGAAGGGAAGGGTGTATGGAAGGACACAAGGAAAGAAGGATGTATGGAAGAAGGGAAAGGAAGAAAGGGAAGGAGGAAGAAGAGGAAGGGTGTAGTAAAGTCAGGCAGAAAGAAGAGAAAGGATGGAGGAAAGAATCTAAAGGACGTAGGGAAGAAAGTGGCGTAACTGAAGGAAGAAAAGGACGAGAAAAAAGAAAAAGTAAAAAGTTAGGAAAGCAAGTATGGAAGGATGGAAGGAAAGGAAGGACGTAAGGAAGGAGAGAATATATTTACGAAAGTTAAATTACTTAAGGATATAGGAAAGGAAAGGAAAGGAAGAAAGCAAGGAAAGTAAGTACGCAAGGAAGGAAGTAAGGAAAGGAAGGAAGGTGGATAAGCCAGGTCGTTTATTACCTCCCCCTGACCCCCCTGACCCCTTGCCCCTCATCCCTGTTTTTATTAGCCATTTACCCGCTCCAGGTAGCATTAAGAGGGGCAGGTGAGGCGGGGGGGAGGGATGGGGGAGGGGGAGGGAAGGGGATAGGTGGTTAGGAGGGGTAGGGCGGAAAAGGTAGCATTAAAAGTGGGGTAGGTGAGGTGGGGTAGGGGGCGGAGGGCTGAAGGGGAAGGGAGGGAGAGAGAGAAGGGGGAAGGTTGTTAGGAGAGAGCAGGGGCGGGAGGAGGGGGAGTACGATAGAGTTAAAAGGTGTATGTGAGATGGGGGGAGGGGGATGAGGAATAAGGGGGAGAGGGAAGGAGAGACAAGGGGTAGGTGGTCAGGAGGTGTAAGGGGGGATTAGCGGAGGTGGGGGGATGAGAGGGGTAAGACAGCGTTAAAAGGGGGGTTGGTGAGGTTAGGCAAGGGTGGGGGATAGGAAAGAAAAGGGGTGGAGGAGGTGAGGTACTGGAGAAAAGGTAAGAGGAGATGTGGGGAGGTGGAGGGGAGAGGTAAAGAAAGCTAAGTGAGGTGGGGGGAAATGGAAGGGAGGGTGACGGAAGAGGTAGGGGAAATGACGAAGGAGGAAGGGAAGGAGGTAAAGGGAAGAAGAGGTAAGTACAGGGGAGGGAGGGAGAGGCGAGAGGTAGGAAAGGTGGGAGTGAGCAAGGTGAAGTTTAAGCTGCTTGGGCCTCGTGTTGCTGAGGTGACTGCCTTTGCGCTCTCTCTCTCTCTCTCTCTCTCTCTCTCTATCTATCTATCCATCTATCTGAGGGGAAGGAATAATATAAATACGTAAAACATGCCGAGAAGCAAAGAAAAAAAACAAGATAATAAAAAAAAGGAACACTCATGAAATCAAGCTCAGAATAAATAAAAAGAAACATGCACTCAAGAATAAACTACAGAGAACAGACGCATGACAAGAAATTATGGATGGAAGACAAAGCCAACGAGTGAAAAATGTTAGCGGACTAATGAAAAATTATCCGAAAAAATGAAACAAAAGAGTAAGATGAAGCTTTTAAAAATTAGCAATAAAAAAACCGAATGACAAAAAGAAAGTGCAATAAATGAAAAAAATTGTCGAAGAAAAAAAAAACAGCGGAAAAGAAAATCAAACGAACGTAAACAGAAGTAGACAAGACGACCGAAAACCCGACAGCAAGAGAACAGACGACAAGGCCACTGACGAAACGACGGACGAAGGGAAGGAGACGGGAGGAGGACGAAAAGACGGCGCGGAGGGAGAGTACATTACGTGTGATTTACCTTACACAGGGGACGAGACCTGGGCGATTTATCGGTGCCTTTCTTGCTTGCTGGGGTGGGGGGATTGGAAGAGGGGAGGGTGAGGGCGAAGGAGGGGGTGAGGGGGCGGAGGAGGAGAGTGGGGTGATAAAGGAGGTGGGTGAAGATGAGAAGGGGGTGGAGAAGAGTGGGGTGATGATGGAGGTGGGTGAGGAACAGAAGGGGGTATGGAGAGAAAATAGATGGTGAGGTGGGGAGGAGGGTGAGAATGGGTGTTGGGGGAGAAAAATGGGGAGAGTAAAGAGGGGAGAGAGAAGGGGGATGGAGGAAGAGAAAGAGAGTGATTGATAAAAAGAGGTGGTGAGATGGGGGATGGAGGAAGGGAGTGACTGTGAGAAGGAGGAAAAAGGAGAGTCAAGAAGGGACATGGAAGAGAGAAGAAAAGGAGAGCTGGGCCGATGAAAAATAATGGGAGGGGAGATGGATGTGAAACAGAAAAAGGGGGGGTAAGGAAAAGGAAAAAAGGTGCGTAAGGAAGAGGAAAAAATGGGGATAAGGGAGAGAAAGAGGGGACAGCGTGAGAGAAAGAAGATGGCTGTTAGGGAAGACATGGAAGACAAGAGACTGGAGGTGAACAAAAGAAAGGGGAAAGTCAGGGAAACGGTGGAAAGGGGATAGGGTCGAGGGAGAGAATTGGGGAAAAAGGGAGAACGAGGGGGAGAGGGTAGAAGTGGGTGAGAAAGGGTGGAAGAGAGAAAGGGGAAGAATGGGTAGGGATGGGAGACACAGAAAAAAAGATTGGGAGGGTTCAACAAAATACACAGGCCATTCCATTATTTATATTAGGAAAGACATACTGTGTTACAAAGATACTTCATATATATATTTACTGAACTCCTCACTCATTGGATCTTTAGAAATTGAACTTCCAATTTTCACGTAGGAGGGAATATTACTGGAACTGTAGAATATATAGAGAGGTTTCGAGATGCTCAGAAGATTTCATAAAGTCAAAATTCAGCGTCTTCAATATGCTCCTCCGACCCCTAACCCACCGTCCTCCCCTTCCTCACCTCCCTCCCGCCCTTCTTTTGCTTCCGTCTTCTTCCTCTTTTCCTTTATTTCTTCTTTCTCTTTCCTTTTTATTGTTCTTCCTATTTCCTTTCATGTTTCTTTCCTTCTTTCTCTTTTTCTTTCTTCCATCTTTATTTCCTTCACTTCTTTCCTTACTCTCTTTGTTCTTATCTCACTTTTCCCTCACGCATGCTTTTTCCTTCCCTTCTTTCCCTCCTTCCCTCCTACCCTCCTTTCACCTCTCACTCATTCCTTCCCAACTTGCTATCTTCACCTCCCTCCCCTTTTCCCTCCCTCCCTCCATCCAGCCTTCCCTCCTACCCTCCTTTCACCTCTTACTCCTTCCTTCCCAACTTGCTATCTTTCCCTCCCTCCCTCCGCCCATCCTTTCCTCCTTACCTCCCTCCCTTCTAAAAGCTCTCACATTCTCTTTCCTTCTTCTTCCCTACCTTTCTCCACCTCTTCCCTCAGGCCTTCCAGTTTCCTTCGCCTACCATTCTTCCCTCCTTCCTTCTCTCCCTCCTTCTTTCCCTCTCTCACTCCAAAAAGCTTTCACGTCCTATACCTTTCATCCCTTTTTCCTGCCTTCCATCTCTAACTCGTTCCTCCCCTCCCTTCCTCCCTACTTCTAACCCTCTCCCTCTCTCCCTTCCCTTCTTCCCTCTTTCCTTGTACAGTATTTCTTGTTCCTTTTTTCCCCTCCCTCCTCTCCCTCTTTCTCTCCATCCCTCCAAAGAGCTCTCACGTCCTCTACTCTGATGCCCGGGGAGAAATATTGGCCAGACTGGGCTCGGATTTTAACCCCTCCAAAAAAAAAAAGGAAAAAGAAAAAAAGAAAAAGAAAAAAGAAAAAAAACTTATTCCAATCTGGCCATTTTTCATATCGTATCGAAAAATTCCTCTCAGTCCCCGGGCGAGGAGTGTCTTAATCGGCTTCGTGGCTAAAAATTTATTGGAATGAACGAAAAAAAACAGGAAAAACTAAATGAAGTGGAACTGACTTTGATTTGTGTGTGTGTGTGTGTGTGTGTGTGTGTGTGTGTGTGTGTGTGTGTGTGTGTGTGTGTGTGTGTGTGCGAGCGAGTGAGTGAGTGAGTGAGGGTCGTACGACGACCTATTTAAGTGAATGCATTTTTATTTTTACCTGCATATTTGTCCTACCATTTTGTTGTGTTTTCTTTATATCATCAATCGACCCACTACCGCGAATTAGAACGAACGTAGATCTAGGTTAAGCTTACTCTTTAATATCTCTTTTCCCTCTTTTCATTTTTCCTGCTTTTTCTTTTGGTTCTGGTTTCAGTTTCCTGGTAAATCCTTCTGCTTTCTTCCTTTTTCCTTTGACTCCAATTTTTCGACCTTTTTCACTTCCATACTCTCTTTTACTTCTTCGCTCTTTTTTCCCCACCTCCTCTACCAATTCTCTTGTTTTCCTCATCTCCCTTAATCTCTTTTCCTCGTCCTTCATTTTCTCCTTCATTCCCTGTATTTTAACACTCCTATCTTTCTTACTTCTTCCTTCTCCCCTATCTTTACCCTCCAACTTTCTCTTCTCTATTTCTCCCCTCTTCACCTCCCCTCTCTTATTCTTATTTCCTTCACTTCCCTCCCCCTCCTCTCTCTCTCTCTCTCTCTCTCTCTCTCTTCTCCATCCCTCCATCTTCTCTACCATTCTGACATAGGACCGCTGGCATATTAAAGGTCTTATGCCTGTGAAGGAAGTGGAGGCCTCCCTTCTCCTTTCCTCCATCTCTCTCTTTCTCTCTCTCTCTCACACACACACACACACACACACACACACACACACACACACACACACACACACACACTACGGGAATCGATAGAGGGAGAGAGGGAGGGAGAAATGGGGAGGAAGAAGATAGTGTAGCAAGATAGCAGTACAGATACAGATTGACATATAGACAGACTGAGGTAGATTGACAGAAAGATAGATAGACAGATAGACAGACAGATGGACAGACGGAGAGACAGGGAGAGAGAAAGACAGATGGAAATGAGAAGTAGAGGGAGGAAATATATGCAACAGAGAGAAGGAGAAAGTTGGAGAAAGATGGTGGAGTTGAGATTGGGATACAGAGTTAAATGGAAAGACAGACAGACAAATAGGTGGCTGCGATCGTAAAGGAAGGAAGGAAGAAAGGAAGATGGAGGAAGGAAGGAGCGAAGAAGGGGAGGGAGGAAGGAAGGAAGGAAGAAAAGAAGGAACGAAGAAGGGGACGGAGGGAGGAAGGAAGGAAGGAAGGAAAGATGGAACGAAGATGGGGAGGGAGGAAGGAAGGAAGGACAGAAAGAACGAAAACGTATGAAAAGTAATGAGCAAGAACAATAAGGAATTAAGGTACACTTATGGAAAGAGGAAATTAAAGCGAGTGTGAGAAAATAGGAAGCCAGACTCGGTGACCTAGTTTTCATCTCTCTCTCTCTCTCTCTCTCTCTCTCTCTGTCTCACACACACACACACACACACACACACACACACACACACACACAATGTAAGAGACACGAATACTCACTTTTACCCTCATACTCTGCCTGCACGTCTCTCTCTCTCTCTCTCTCTCTCTCTTTCTCACACTGCTCCGGGTCAAGGAAGGAAAAGAGCAACAATGGGTGTCTGTCAGAGGAGCGAGAGAGGGTCAGGCTGAGGAAAGGTCACGCCGCCTCGAGAGAGAGAGAGAGAGAGAGAGAGAGAGAGAGAGAGAGAGAGAGAGAGAGAGAGAGAGAGAGAGAGAGAGAGAGAGAGAGAGAGAGAGATGGAAATAAGGGCTTGCTGCGAATTAAATGCGTTTCAGTATCGCATAACTAGAGACAGCATGAGAGACAACAGATAAATATAGACAAATATATTTTACATCCATTATTTTAACACCCTGAATTATTTTATACATTCTTATTTTGTTCTATTTACTCTTGAAATCTCGACGAATTTCAAAATATATAACAAGAGAGAATTTAGTTTCTAGTAATATTTTGAGATTTTCGAAAATCAGGGAACTTGACTCGCACAATATTTTTAAATTTTAGAAGCCTCTGTCTTAACACTGACTTCCTGGTCAACTTTTAGAATATTTCACAAAAACGAGGGTAAATTTATCTTCACCTAATATTTTTAGATATTAGACATCATTTCTACGTTCTCCCTCCCGTCAATTTTTCACGACAGCATATTCAATATCCCATAAAATTTTTAGATATTTGGCGCCACTTTTACGCTCCCCTTCTCGTCGAATTTCAAAATATTTCACAAGACGAGAGTAAATTTAACTTCCCACAATATTTCTAGACTTTTAGAAAACTCTCCATGTACCTCCAACCCCCGAGCGACCACCACCACTGCTAGGCTGCCCTTCGTCCGACCTTTAATATAACCCGGGTATACTTATGGCTCAGGGTTATGAAATGGCTCCCTTTGTTTACGGTCGCCCCAGCTTTACCGTATCGATGTAAACATAGAGGTGGCTTCAAGTTTTTATTCTTTTTAACACACGGGGCAACTTTAAACAAACATGACTTTTACACAACGAACTGAGTAAACTGCTCTGTCATTCAGAGGTTAAAATCACTTGTCAACACAGTAAATTAACACAGTCCTATTAATACGCTTTTAGCTAAAATTATGGCACAACTTCAGGAAATCAAAACGACCAATTTACTATACTAGAAAAAGACTAAACAGTTCACTAGAAATCAATTACATTAGGTCAAACACTTGCGATTAGAGGGTGAGAATATTATTACAAATGATCCGGTAAGAATGACGGAAGAACGAAAGAGTGGCCTTAACGAGCAGCAGCGAACAAAAGCATAACGGCTTGCCCGGAATCTGCGGTCGTATATAATGAGGATCGTTATCAAGTTTCTCGATAAGCAAGTCTCCAAAACGGTGAATGATTATCATAAATTTATTAGTCTCTTCGTATTTTTCATTTTAATATTCACTGTAGTTTGACTGTGAAGGGTTTAACAGCTGTATGAGGGAAAATGAGAAAATATATAAAAAAATCTCATGCATAACCTGGATTTAAGAGCGCTTATAAAGACGGCTCGTGATGTTACAAAAGGTTGGGAGTGGATTCCAAGTAAAGGGTTCAAAGGAGCGGCGTAATAGGGTTGGATTAACGAGCTGAACAAATATTGGAATGATTTTGTCCTCTTCTGTGTTTCCAGCCAGTGAACGTCGATTAGATTAGCCTGTTCAATGTATCTATGGCTTGAAATTCTATGGTGCTTTTTACCGTAATTTGGTTTTAATTAATTTCCTTCAAAATCTATGGGTAAGGGAGATGAATGGGCATTAGAGAGAGAGAGAGAGAGAGAGAGAGAGAGAGAGAGAAGAAAGGGTCCTATTTCTCCGGTAAGGGAAAAGAAAGTGAGA
>NC_137027.1:5587649-5600149 GCF_032717465.1 Coenobita brevimanus | reverse complement strand
CATAAATCAGAACGGATAAGCTAAGTACTGGCGAGGATATACCACTTTCAATTTTAAGATACTGGAGACTGCACGTAAAGTTTGATGGAAGGTAAACGATATCTGATAAAAGGAACACCTATGACACAATGACACAAAGGGAAGGAGACCAACAAAACACAACGCAACACACACACACACACACACACACACACACACACACACACAGGTCCACTCAAATAACATCACACGCTTCCAAGTTCACCACTAAGGCTGTTGTGAGACCGTGTGTGTGTGTGTGTGTGTGTGTGTGTGTGTGTGTGTGTGTGTGTGTGTGTGTGTGTGTGTGTGTGTGTGTGTGTGTGTGTGTGTGTGTGTGTGTGTGAGTGCGTGCGTGCGTGTGTGAAAGGGTAAGCCAGGGAGGGCGTAGGTAAGAAAGAGTGAGCGGATGAGGGAGCGTGAGGGTAAGAGAGTGAGAGTGTGAGTGAGTATGAGATGGAGCATGAGTATGAGAATCAAACGAGTTGAAGTGTGAAAAGGTGGAGAACTGTTGGCGTGACATGATGATAAGGTTAGAGTTTGAATGAAAAAGCAAGTATAAAAAGGGCAAGTGTGAAATCAAGTGTGAATGTACGACGAATGAGTAAGAGTGAAAAGTGAGATTTATGAAACACTGAACGAGTTGAAATATGAGGGTGAAAATTAGCGTGTGAGTTAAACGTGTGAGTGCAAGAGGGCGGGAGAGGCAGACGGTCAAAGTGAAAAGTTAAAAATATGAGTGGAAAAAGTTAAATGAGGACTCTAAGCGAAAGAACAGGAGTGGAAGGGGCTGTGAAGGCGAGAGGATGAGAGAATTAAATGTTGGGAGATGGGGCAATGTCAGTGTGGGACGAGGGAATAGTTAGTGACTGTGAAAAGCTAAAATATAGGCATAAAAGCGAATATGACTGGACGCGCGAAGGGAGCGGGCGTGAAAGGGAGTGTGAATACGAGTGAGGAAATTAAATATGAAGAGATGAGGCAATGTCAGTGAGGAACTAGGAAAGTGTGAGAGTGAGTAGTCATAATAAAATGTAAGAGGGAAAATGTAATAGGGTAAGAGCAGGCGTGAAAGGGAGTGTGAATGCGAGAGGGGAGTGGGTGGGAGTGGGTGGGAGTGGGCGTATAAGGGAGTATCCAGCCATTTATACCCCGTCAATAATGGCAAAGCTGGTCACTAGGGAGGATGCTTCGCTGTCAGGGCTGAAAGGGGAGAATGAAAACGGAGATGAACAGAGAATCGAGAACTGGAAATTAAACTCACAGGCGGGTGGAACGGATACATGAACGGGTAGTTACGTTCCCTGGAGCTGTCTGAGTAGTGAACGTAAAACATAAGAACGTAACAAGAAAAGAAGAGCGGAAAAACTGATGGAAAGTTACGTTCACCTGTGCTGTCTAGGTGCTGAACGTAAAAGGTCGGAGGGTAGCATCAAAGTGGGAAAGGCTAGACTGATGGGTAGTTACGTTCAGAGAGAGAGAGAGAGAGAGAGAGAGAGAGAGAGAGAGAGAGAGAAGCCCTGGATGTTTTTTCACTCCTCAGAAATTTCAACTAAACTGGCCGAATTTCCTGACCAACCACATCCAGTCTCCCTCTTCTTCTTCTAGTGTTTACTCTCTGTTGCAGCGCCGGTGTGTTTGTGTGTTGGCGCGAGAATGTGTATCAGGGCGGCTTTGTGCGTGCGTGCGTGCGTGCGTGCGTGCGTGCGTGCGTGCGTGTGTGTGTGTGTGTGTGTGTGTGTGTGTGTGTGTGTGTGTGTGTGTGTGTGTGTGTGTGTGTGTGTGTGTGTGTGTGTGTGTGTGTGTGTGTGTGTGTGTGTGTGTGTGTGTGTGTGTGTGTGTGTGTGTGTGTGTGTGTGTGTGTACTAGATACAAACACCGTAAGCTTATTCTTTCCACTGAAACATTTTCTGTCTTCATCAAATTACACGACAACACACACACACACACACACACACACACACACAAGCTTCAATATTCACAAACTCAACATCACCTCACAACACTACCACATATGCCAATAAAACCAACACAAAATAATACAATGATAACAACAAAGGTATCCAGGAAAATGAAACGAGAGTGAATTTTTCGCGACAGGAAAAATGAAGATAAGATGGAATGAAGCGATATAAGGCTCATTTTACAGACCTGGTGTTGGCATATTTCACTGGCAGGTGCGCAGCCTGAGCAATACATACCTGGAACAAGGGAAAATATACCTTAGAAAATCATATCAACAGAATCAGAGAGGTTGTGCAATCGTAACTTTGTGAACATTAATATACTTTCATCATAAAAGCCTTTAGTTGCAACACTGCGTACGTAATATCATGTCCTCATTTCTACCATGACCTGAACTGTTCATTTATAAGATCAAATACTGTAAAATTGAAACTGCACGTTAATTCTTCCTTTCAGCATACTCTTTATTGCACACTGATAACTAAATATAGCTTAAAAACACCAGTCCTTCATGGACAAAGTATTCAGCAAGTTTAAAATCCTCTGTAGCCATACTTAAATCAAACTTATAAATAGCACTGCTTTATCAACTCAATACTATTCACTAAAATCTTTTAAAAAGCTGCGAATCATAACTATATCACACACACATACAGAGAGAGAGAGAGAGAGAGAGAGAGAGAGAACATTTCTATAGCCAGCCAAACGCATTCGATAAGCCCTTAGTGTCGAAAAGTAAACTAGAAAAAAAAAATTGGGTTCACTGCCATCACAGAAGCCTTATGCATAACAATGTCTCCCGTTTCACTTTTGATATACATGCACCCGACGTCAGGCCATGGCTAGGGCAGCGGAATAATCGAAATGGAGAGAATTTTTGAAGTTTTCTATATATCCATGACGAGTGGGTCCAAAAATAGGATTGGAATCACAAAGGCAGGGCTATAAATACTTTGGTCTGTTTGCGCCTTGTGTGTGTGTGTGTGTGTGTGTGTGTGTGTGTAAAGGGAAACTGGTGTGTGTGTGTGCGACAATAAAATTCATCTTTTTAATTGACGTGAATCAAATTACTGCACTGAAATGCGTACTGTGGCGTATGGCTTTCGGCTTCATTTTCTCCATATTTTGTTGTTGTTGCTGAAATGTACAAATATGAACGTGTATGCTAATATATTTACACATGTATTTATAGCGTGTGTGTGTGTGTGTGTGTGTGTGTGTGTGTGTGTGTGTGTGTGTGTGTGTGTGTGCGCGCACACGACTAGAGCCTGTGCATGTGAGCATGTCCGAGTGCTTGTTGTGTGTGCATGTGTGCTGCTGTGTGGGCGTCACTGTATGTCAGTCTGTATGTGTGTGTGTGTGTGTGTGTGTGTGTGTGTGTGTGTGTGTGTGTGTGTGTGTGTGTGTGTGTGTGTGTGTGTGTGTGTGTGTGTGTGTGTGTGGTTAGAAAGTTGCTTTCACGTCCAGTTTCTATTTCTCAATCATTTTTATTTCTCTTCTCTTAACCCTAATCTTTTCAAAGATTTTCATAATCTCTCTCTCTCTCTCTCTCTCCTTCTTCTTCTTCTTTCTCAACTTATTTTCCTTCTTTATTTTTATCTCCTTTTTCCACTTCTCTGTTCTTCTCTCTACCAATCGTCTCCATCTCTTTGACTTTCAGTTGCTTCCCCCTCTCCCTCCCTCCCTCCCTCTCTCTCTCTCTCTCTCCCCTTCTCTCTGTCTCCCACTGTCGCCATCTCAATATCATATCGACGTTCCCATCCATTTATGCATCACGGGTCCCAGCCTACATACTGCAACTCGCTACTAATTCCCCAAACCCTCCCCTTCCACTCTCCCCCTCTAACCTCCTCACCCTTTGCCCCTCTCCCTCCATTTGCATACTCCACTACTCTGTCTTTATATTCTCAGTTTATTCTCCTCTTCCTCTTCCTCCTCCTCTCTTCATTTTCTTTTTCTTTTCCTGTACTCTGTTTACAATTTGTTTTCTTGCTTCTGCTATTATTCTTATTACAGTAATTTCCTTTCCCTTCCCTTATTTTGCGCACTCCTGTACCCTGTTTCATACCCTCAGTTTATACTCTCTTTTTCTTCTTCATACACTACCACTCACTTTTTTACCTTTCTTCTTTATCGTCTTAGTCTATTTGCTTTCTCAGGCCATTTTTGTTTTTCTTTCCATCTCTCTCTCATCAGATTACTGGCGATTTTTCTTTTTGTGTTTTGATTTGTGCTTTTCATTAAATTGTCAGCGTTTTTCTTCTGCTTCTTTTTCTGCAGGCATCGTGAGTTTATTCTTTCAGTTACGCTCATGTTTCATCTTTTCTCTGGTAGTTTTCGCTTCCCTCCTCTCTCTCTCTCTCTCTACTCCCATTTTCTTTTCAATATCTGCCGCTAGCCGCCCTATATGCAGCCATCTCTCTCTCTGTTCCCTTTCATCCACACACACACTCTTTCCATTGTCAACAAAGGACGCAGAGTTCGCCGGGAGTAGAAATGAAAGGTAGGGAGAGAGGAGGGAAGTATGGAGGTGAGGGAGAGAGGAGGGAAGTATGGAGGTGAGGGAGAGAGGAGGGAAGTATGGAGGTGAGGGAGAGAGGAGGGAAGTAGGGAGATGGGAAGAGAATAAGGATGTAGGGAAAGGAGGGAAAGAGGAGGAAAATACGAGTAGGGAGACTGGGAGGAGAAAGGGGGAAGGAGAGACAGGGGTAGAAGGAACGAAGGAGAGAAAGGGAAGGAAGAGAAAGGAGCAAGGAGAGAGGGGGGGAAAAGATATCAGTGTTGAATGCTAGAGAGAAAAGGAAGTAAGGAGAAGAGGGAAGTAGGGAGGAGAAGGGAGGTAGGAGAGAGGAGAAGGAAGTCCCCAGTGAGAGGGATGTAGCAATGAAGCAAACAAAAGCTGGAAAAAAACAGTGAAGTAGGTAAAGAGAACAGGAAATGTTAGTAGGAGGGAAGATTAGGTAGGAAAAGAAGGGAGAAATAAAGAAAAAAAGGAGCGTAAGAAGACAAAAGGGAAAATAAGAACAGAAAGAGGTAAGAACGAAAGAAGACGTGGGGAAAACGAGAAACAGAGAGAAAGGAGAGGTAATGAAGGAGAGAAGAAGGAGAGAGGAAGAGGAGAGAGGGAGAGAAGAAGAGGGAGAAGAGAGGGAGAAGAGAGGGAGGAAGAGAGGAACAGGGAGGAGAGGGAGGGAGAGAGGAGGGCGTGAGAGATCAAGGCTTAGTGAGGGCCTACGATGTTGTTGGGTGAGCTTAGTGGGAATAGGTCAGAGGGGAGAAGGATGGCAAGGGCATTTATTCTGCAGTGGAGAGATGGAGAGGTACTGATGATGATGATGATGATGATGATGATGATGATAATGATGATGATGATGAAAAGGAGGAGGAGGAGGATAATGATGATGATGATGATGATGATGATGATGATAATGATGATGATGATGATGATGAAAAGGAGGAGGAGGAGGATAACGGAGATGATGATGATGATGATGATGATGATGAAATTATAATGGAGATGACTAGGGAAGAGTAATAGGAGAGTAAGAAGAGCACGAGAGGAGTGTGCGAATATGAAGGAGTGTGAGAAAAGAGCAAGAGAGAGCGTGAAAGAAGAGTGAGAAGAATTTGAGTGAGCGTGGTGAGAGGAGAATGATGGAGCGTGAAGGAGCGTGATTAGAGGAGAGTGAGAAGAGCAAGATGCAGAGTGAAGGAGAGTGAAAGAAGAATGGGAAAAAAGTGTGGAGAGCATGATGGAGAGTGAGAGAAACGTAAGACAAGTGTGAGAGGAGAGTGTAGGTAATTTTTAGAAGGGTGGTGAAAGTGAAGGACGCATTTTGGAGCGTGGTGATGGAGCGCGAGGGAGCATGAGGGAGCGTGGTAAGGGAGAGCGGGGGAGCATGAGGGAGCGTGGTGAGGGTAGTGTGATGGTGTCTGGTGAGGGGGCGAGTGGGAGTGTGATGCGGGTAGTGTGATTGAGCGTGAGTGTGCGTGGTGTGGGTAATGCGATGGAGCGTGGTGAGAGTAGCGTGACGGAGTGTGGAGTGGGGTTAGGGTAGTGTGATGAAGCGTTATGAGGGGAGCGTGAGGGTGTGTGGTGATGGTGGCGTAGCGTGAGGGAGCATGATGGAGCGTAGTGAGGGTAGCGTGATGGAACGTGAGGGAGCGTGAGGGTAGTGAGTGAGTATCGACACCTCTTAGTAACACTGGCGTGAGACTGGCGCTCGGCCAAGGCAACGGGCCAGGCGGGGAGCTGAGGAGAGACGCAGGGAGACGAGAGAGACGCAGGGAGACGAGAAGAGACGGAGGGAGACGAGAAGAGACGCATGGAGATGAGGAGCGATAATGGGAGAGGAGGACAGGCGAAGGGGGAAGAAGAGACGCGGGGAGAAGAGGAGTGACGTATGGAGAAGAGTGTCAGGGAGAGACAGGGAAGAAAGAATGGCAGAAAAGAAGAGAGAGGCAGGGAGGGAAAGGATGAAGGGTGGAAGGGAGGAAGAGGAGGGGAAAGGGTTGGTGGAGAGGCATGGACAAGAAGTGAGAGGCAAAACCAGTGAGTGAGAGGGAAGGAGGAAAAAAGTAGAGAAAAGCCGATGGAGAGAAGGAGAAGAACCGATGACGGGGAGGAAGGACGAGGTAACGGGGGTGAGAGGCGGGTGATGAGGACGATTCAGTGAGGGAGAGTGAAACAGTGATGGCGATAGGAGAATGGAAGAGAAATGAGAGGAGAGGAAGAACTAGGGGAGAGGTAGAGATGAGTGAGGTGAGGGAAGTGAGAGAAGAGAGAGAGAGATGACAGGAGAAAGGAGACAGTGAGAGAGGGTTGTGGTGTGGGTGTCAGAGAGGACCGTGGCAGGAGGCCGTAATGACTGTATTATTGCGTCTCGGGAAGGCCCTCAATGCCACCCTCCTCCTCTCATTCCATACTACCCCTCTCATTCCTTACTACTCTCCTTCCTCCTCCTCTCATTCCTTACAACTCTCCCTCCTCCTCCTCCTCCTCAACCTTCTCCTCTCATTCCATACTACTCTCCTTCCTGCTTCTCCTCCTCCAATTCTCCTTTCCTCCATTCATACCCTACTCTCCTCTTAGTCTCTCCTTCCTCTCCTTCTCTCCGTCTCCTCTTCTTTATCTCCTACTCTCCTCTCATTACCCTCCCCCTCATCTCTCCTCCTCCTCCTCTCATTCAATACTCTCCTCTCTTTCTCCTCCTCCTCTTCTTCTCTGCATCCTCACATCTCCTCTCCACCTTCCTCTTATTGTGTCTCTCCTCCCTCCGTCACTTTCATTCTCTCTTATCCTCCTCTCCATTTCTCTTTACTCCATCTATCCTCACCTTATCCATGTTCTCTCCTCTATCTTTCCCCCCTGTGCACTGCCTATCCTGTCTCCTCTTCGTCCCTCTCCCTCCATCTATCTCATTCTCTCCTTCTTTTCTACCCTCTTCCACACACCTCTAACACACCTCAAAAGTAGAGATATACAAAGATTCAACCTTTCCTTAATGCCAGACTGAATATACAAGTGGCTCTTTCACATTTCAGTGCTCCTCCATCGAGTTAGAAAGATCCGAGCCAATTTTGTTAAGTTTTTGGAATTTTTCATTGGTTTGGGGTGTACCAGTGTCGACGTCTTTTGTTTTGGTGTTTCTCGATGTTCTGTGTGTGTGTGTGTGTGTGTGTGTGTGTGTGTGTGTGTGTGTGTGTGTGTGTGTGTGTGTGTGTGTGTGTGTGTGTGTACCCCTTTTTCTCTTACAGTTAAATTCACTGCTTTCGCTTCTCATTACATCCAGTACCCCCAGCCCTCTCTCTCTTTCTCTCTCTCTCTCTGCACCCTGAGTGAGAGACAAGCCGAGAGCAGATACGGAGTGAGAGTTAGAGGGAGCAATTAATACCGTGCTTCTTACACTTAGGGAGTCTGTGGGTGAAGAGAGGAGGGAAGGAGGGAGGAGGGAGAGAAGAAGGGAAGGAAAGAAAGGGTGATAAGGATGGGAGGAGAGAGAAGAAAGAAGTAGAGAGGATGAAAAACGGAAAGGAAGAAAAAAAAAAGAACAAATACTTCTCTCACTCTCTCTCTCTCTCCATCGTACATTCCATCCTTCCGTCCTTACCATTTTTATCCCTTCCCGCACTTTCTTCCTTTCCCTCCTTCCTTCCTTCTTCCCTCCTTCCTTACTTTTCTCTCCCTTTCTCCCTTCCTCCCTTCTTCTCTCCCTTTCTTTCTCCCTTCCCTCTCTCCCTCCACGTAAGACGGTGCCCTGCATTCCCTCCCTTAATGAGGTGCGTTCCTTTTCCTGCCTTGGCCCGAGATCTCTAATTTTCAGACCCCACACCTGTATTCTCTCTCTCTCTCTCTCTCTCTCTCTCTCTCTCTCTTTCATGTGAGAAACTATTGAAATGAGTGAGAGCACGATGCGGGCTAGTGACTGTGAAATTATGTGAATATGTGAATGTAAGTTTGAGTAAATTAAAGTGTGTGTGTGTGTGTGTGTGTGTGTGTGTGTGTGTGTGTGTGTGTGTGTGTGTGTGTGTGTGTGTGTGTGTGTGTGTGTGTGTGTGTGTGTGTGTGTGTGTGTGTGAGCAAACAGAGAGAGAGAGAGAGAGAGAGAGAGAGAGAGAGAGAGAGAGAGAGAGAGAGAGAGAGAGAGAGAGAGAGAGAGAGAGAGAGAGAGAGAGAGAGAGAGAGAGAGAGAGAATTAAGTGAGGCAGTGCGGTCAGTCCCCTTACAGCCTCGTCAGTTCGTCGCCCTGACATTGTTGCCAGAACACACTGCCGCAAAGCCTTCTCTCTCTCTCTCTCTCTCTCTCTCTCTCCTTTTTCCAGTTTCACTCACTTCCCCCTCCCTTTTTCTCTCCTTTATCCTTCCTCACTCACTTTCTCCTTTTTTCTCCTGCCTTTCCTTCCCTCGTATAA
The DNA here is from genome assembly GCF_032717465.1 of Coenobita brevimanus. NCBI lineage: Eukaryota > Metazoa > Arthropoda > Malacostraca > Decapoda > Coenobitidae > Coenobita > Coenobita brevimanus. The sequence continues at coordinate 5,591,254 of NC_137027.1, read as the reverse complement.
CCACCTCTGCGTTTCTCTGCTTTCTTATTCACTTTCCCGTTTCTTTTTCTCTATTAAACTCCTTTACCGTTCCCCATTTTCTCCTATATCATCCATTTCATTTACCCTTTCTCTCCTTCCTCCTTGCTTCTCTCCTTATCCTTTTCCATTCTTCTTCTTTCCATCTACCTTTTCTTTCCTTCCGTCTTTTCCCCGTCCCTTTTCCCTCCATTTTCTGTCTTCTTTCATGTCTTTCTCTATTCCCTCTTCCGTCCTCTTCTATTTCCGTCCATCATTTCTTTATTGTCATACTCACCTCTTCCCTCCTCTCCCATTACTCCATCCCTCTATTCTCTTCCTCGTTTTTTCCCGTCTTCCCCCTTCGTATTGCTCTCTTCCTTCCCTTCCTTCTCTCCCTTCTCACCCTTCCTCTTCCCGACGCATCCTTCCCTCCCTTCCCCCTTCGTGCTGCTCTCTTCCTTCCCTTCCTTCTCTCCCTTCTCACCCTTCCTCTTCCCGTCTCACCCTTCCCTCCCTTCCCCTTTCGTACTGTTCTCTTCCTTCCCTTCCTTCTCTCCTCTCTCGCCCTTCCTCTTCCCGTCGCACCCTTCCCTGCCTTCCCCCTTCGTACTGCTCTCTTCCTTCCCTTCCTTCTCTCCTCTCTCGCCCTTCCTCTTCCCGTCTCACCCTCCTCTCAGCTCACTCACTCAGATAAATTAAAATCCCCCGAGCCTCAGCAACTTGCCGACTCAGGCCAAGAAGTAAAGTGTTTTCGAGTCCTTTGCTGTGTGTGTGTGTGTGTGTGTGTGTGTGTGTGTGTGTGTGTGTGTGTGTGTGTGTGTGTGTGTGTGTGTGTGTGTGTGTGTGTGTGTGTGTGTGTGTGTGTGTGTGTGTGTGTGTGTGTGTGTGTGTGTGTGTGTGTGTGTGTGTGTGTGTGTGTGTGTGTGTGTGTGTGTGTGTGTGTGTGTGTGTGTGTGTGTGTGTGTGTGTGTGTGTGTGTGTGTGTGTGTGTGTGTGTGTGTGTGTGTAGACGAGCTTGTTGGTCACGCTTTTGACATTTTTCATATATTAATTCACCAGGCTTTCATTCTGCCTCTTCACCTGTGTCTATCCATCTGTTTACCTGTCTGTCTATTTATCTATCTAATATTACCCTATCTATCTAATATTACTCTATAACAAGGATTCTATCTATCTATCCATCTATCTATCTATCTGTACGTCTTCCTCTTTATTCTTTTCTCCCTCTTTCCCCTTACTTTCCCATAATTCCTCTCATTCCTTCCTGTTTTTCTATTTTGTTACAGTTATGTATCTATTCCATCTGTTTGTCTGTTTATCTATCTGTCTATCCATATCAATCCATATCTGTCTATCCATATGCCTATCAGTCTATCACTCCTCCCAACCCAAGAGCCGGAAGGAAGCCACCGTGACCTCCCACTCGCCATCAAATCCATCACGTAAACATCACTAAAAACAAAAGGACCCTCTCAACTCTTCTTGACCGACTAGACTTCCTGACCACACCACACGCCCCTTCACGTGACCCGATTTCCCTCCCACCTTCATATGCCTTGGCGGTCAATAGTTCCTGTACACCGTCCTCGAATTGTGTCAAGGAATCATGAGTGCTCGCTAATCAACGGGATTCATAATATATTCGAATCGCGCCCCACTGATTCGGAATCCCAAATGGACAAAAGTGTGTATGTACGAGTAAGTAGGAAAGTCTCTCTCATCTCCCCATCATCATCATCATCATCATCTTACCCTTATTCCGAATATTATAAAACTGGATGTGTAGGATCTGAAAAACAGCGAAAGTTAAAAACACAAGAATAAAAACTATCACGTGTCTAGTGACATGGGTAACACTTTCAGATACTTGTCCTTTTTCCTTTCTTTGCATCCTGTTCAGAAGAGTTATACTGTATCAGTGAGAATCGGATGCTGCTGTTGATGGTGATGATGATAGTTCTCCAGCTTTATTTTTTCCTTTCCACATATTTAAGCACAACGGGGGTAAGATAATGAAAAAAGGGATGAATCATGCGATAAGGAAGTGGATGCCAATAATGAAGGATGACTAAAGACTTCGAACTGCATCTAAGGAGAACAAATGGCCTCCGTTCCTCTACTCATCACAACACACAAAGACACCCACATCTCTCTGCTCTACGGGCTTCCTACTATTGTGCAAGTCTGGCGTGGGTGTGATTTTCTAGGAAGGGCGTGTTGTGGAGTGTAAGTCGAGAAATATGATGGTCTGTGAGATGAATGAGTGGCTAGATAATCCTTGTAATTGGGTACCCTGATAGTTAATTTCCTTTTTCCTGTCTCTGGATCAAAAGTGTTTATAACAGTGGTAAAGTGATGATGATGATGATGATGATGATGATGATGATGATGATGATGAGGAGGAGGAGGAGGAGGAGGAGGAGGAGGACGAGGAGGAGGAGGAGGAGGAATACAGTGATAAACTTGATGGTGCTGACGACAATGACGAAGACGATAAAGATGATGGTGATTATGAAGATGACGGTGGTGATAATGATGTTGTTGGTAATGGTGATTTAATGATGATGATAAGGGCGATATGTAGAGAAAAAAGGTTATGACAGGGACGAAAAGAAAAGAAAGGTAAGGAAGTAGGGAAATTAAAGCAAGTGACTAAAGAAAGAAAAAGAAAGAGAAAAATGAGGAGAAACGGAAAGAGATCAAAGTAATATGAAGGTTCAGAAGAAAAGTTTGCTACTTCTAAAACTTAACTCTCTCTCTCTCTCTCTCTCTCTCTCTTACACACACACACACACACACACACACACACACACATAGGACGCTAGCCTCTCATAAATGAACACTCACACCAACCACTGAAAACAAACACACACACACACACACACACACACACACACACACACACTCTCTCTCTCTCTCTCTCTCTCTCTCTCTCTCTCTCTCTCTCCTACTCGCGCGTTCCTGGAGAAATTATTTACGTGACTGTGAATAACTTGAGGGTTGACACGAGAAACAGGAGTCCAGCCCAGAATTCCGAGGCGGGAGAGGGACAAGAAAAGAAGGAGGAGGAGGAGGAGGAGGAGGAGGAGGAGGAGGAGGAGGAGGAGGAGGAGGAGAAAAGATGAGGCGCAATGAAGAGGAGGAGGAGGAGAAACTAGAGAAAAAAAAAGGAGAAGGGGAGGAGGAGAAATCGGGGAAAGAAGGACAAGAAATGAAGGAGAGGAGGAGGAGGAGGAAGAGAAACTGGAGGAAAGATGAGAAGAAAAGGAGAAGGAGAAATTGGAGAAAAGACGAGGAGAAAAGAAGACAGAGAGAGAGAAAGGGAGATGGAAGGACGAAGCAAGCGAGAAGAATACAGTGTGGAACAAAAGGAAAGAGAGAGAGAGGGAAAAATGGAGAAGTTGGTGAAAAGATGAGGAGAAAATATGAGACAAAGGGAGACGATAAAGAAGAAAGGGAGAAGAACAGAAGAAGAAAGAGGAGGTAAAATAAGAGAAATGGAGAAAAGAAAGACAGGATATTGATAAAAGATAATTGGAGAGGGAGAAAAAATGATAAATGAGGAGAAACTTCATGAGAGGGGGAAGGTGAAAGGTAGGATGGCG
>NC_137027.1:5577649-5582649 GCF_032717465.1 Coenobita brevimanus | reverse complement strand
CATTCACTCTCGCGCACGACTAATGAGCACGAAAACGGGAGGTCAGGCGAACGGGAGACCGAACTAAAAATAAAGAAGTTGTACAATAAAGGATACAGAAATGAATGGTTAAAAAAATTAAGTACATGTATATCGTGAAAATCGTACACAGAGGTGCATCAATAAGATGGGACTGAAATATTACTAGCACAAAACTGCTATTACAGAGAAGAAACAGAGGACTCATGGTGAGAGAAAATTGGAATAAATGGTAAATGGGAAAGTCAAGAAAAGGAGAGACTTACCCAAAATGAAGAAATAGTATAATGATGGAGAATGGCAACATAAATTGACAATATGATTCTACAAGATAGCATAAAAACTAAAAAATAAGTGGACTAAATGGTAAAGCTGCGAATATACGAGAAAAAAATTAGAAAAATATGAAAAAATGAAAGAGAGAGAAGAAAAATTAGATGGTGATGATGTGATCAAAAGAGAGAGAAGTTCTTTATAATCAGGAATCCCAGTGACTCTAAGGCCAGAGGAGAATCACCCTCGCAGATGACGCCGAGAGAGAGAGAGAGAGAGAGAGAGAGAGAGAGAGAGAGAGAGAGAGAGAGAGAGAGAGAGAGAGAGAGAGAGACTTGCCAACTCAAATGGGAACACCTCCGACATTCGTACTCTCTAAAAATATGCATGTAAAAAATATAGTTCTTCACCCTTGAGACAGACCAAAGTACGAGGATGAGGAGGAGGAGGAGGAAGACGAGGTGCGGCAGAAGGATCAAGAAGAAGAGGAGGAGGAGGAGGAGAAGCAACAAGGAAGAGGTACGGAAGGAGGAGGTGGAGAAAGAGGAAAGGGAAATGGAGGGAGGGGAAGAGAAGGAAGAGGAAAAAACGAAGATGTGGAAGAGAAGGAGGAGGGGGAGGAAGGAGAGGTAATGAAAGGAAGGACGATGAAAATGGATAAGAAGAGAAGGAGCAAGAGAAGGAAGTCAAGAAGGAAAAAGAGGAAGAGGATAGGGAAAGAGTGGAAAAGATGAGGAAGGGGAAGGAAGAGGAGAAAGAAACAGGGAAAGGACAAGGAAAAGGAAAGGAGGAAAGGAAGAGGAAGGAGAAGGAGGAGGAGGAGAAGGCAAAGGAAGAGGAGGAAGAAAAAGGGAAAGAACGAGGAAAAGGAAAGTGAAGAAAGGGAGAAAGAGGAGTAGGAGAAATGAGAAGGAAGAGGAAGAAGAGAAAGGGAAAGGACGTGGAAGAAGAAAGGGAGGAGGAGAAGGAGGAGGAGAAGGAGAAGGAGGAGGAGGAGGAGGAGGTGTAACTTGGCCAGAGGCGCTCCCTGACTTGGGGTTCTTTTCCCTGGACAACTTCTCGCCGCCCCTGACATTGATATCACCTCCTGCACTGGTAAGAAACACGAAGAAGTTGCTGCTTGTTCTCCAGTGCATGTGTATAGGACTTCTTCACGTACCCTATCACGCCGTTTGATATCGTCTCTTGGTGGTGCATCGGCCAAAAAAAAAAGAAAAAAAATGATGAGTTGGAATCATAAAAAAAACTTGTACGAGTAATAAAAAGTTGTAAGTTGATAATGATGATGACAATGATGAAGGTTTACGTTGTTCCACCCATCGTTTATGTTAGTGAATATAGTTAGGACGATGTTGATGGTGATGCAAATTCATGTCGATTTATAACAGATTTTTATGCTCTTCAGAAGTATTAATTCGGGGGTACCTGCTCAGAGGGTGAATTTCGGTACATCTTCAGTCTCAGTACATCACACATCATCAGTCCCTTCTAATCTTCACCCTCCCGTTCTCCTTTCTTTCTCCTGTTTTTACTCTTTCGTTCTCTTTCTCCCTTCCTGTTCCTCCTCTGTTTACTTTCCTCCTCCCCTGTTACTCTTCCATTTCCCTTCCTGCGCCAGTCCTGTACTGTCGCCCACTCTCTGTCAGCCTTGTCCTCCCCTCCTAAATCTTTTCCATCCAATTCCCTTCCACCTTTCCTTTTGTCTTTGTAACACTCTCCCCTCCCCTTCCCTCCTGTTCTTCCTCCTTGACCTAAATTGGACTTCGTTATTCCATCTAATTTCTCCTCTCTATATTTTCTTAATTTTCTCACGATTTTCATCTCTCCTTATACTTCACATACACTTTCCTTTGTCCTTTTTTCGATTTATTTCTTACCTTTAACCTTTACTTTGAAATTAAAAGGTTACTAAGTCAATCTACAACTCTCATTTAATACACCTTCTCTCTCTCTCTCTCTCTCTCTATTAATCCACTCCATTTCTCCTCAGCAACCCCTAAACCCATCTCTCCTCCCCCATTCCTCCTTCTAGCGCAACACAGGCACTCTATAACAGGTAAGGAACGTGTCTCCCTCTATGACCTCGTCCAGAAAAACACCTGGAGTCAATTACCATAACTCAGGGTTGCAATGGCTTCTCGTCCTAGCCCTCATCTCCTTCCCTACCCAGCATCCCCCTCCCCTACCTAGCATCCCCCTCCATCTACCTAGGACTGTTAATCATTTCTTAATCCACTTGCTAAATGGTGCTGTCTCTCTCTCACTCTCTCTCTCTCTCTCTCTCTCTCTCTCTCTCTCGGGTACTTCGTTGCTTATTCCTTGTATTTTGCAATGAGCCTTTGGAACAACTGTGTCTCTGTTCCCCTTTCCCTCCCTCTCCCATCCACCCCATTCCACTTCAACCTAAGAGAGAGAGAGAGAGAGAGAGAGAGAGAGAGAGAGAGAGAGAGAGAGAGAGAGAGAGAGAGGTACAAGCAACCACAAAAACGTCAATGTACTGATGTGATTAATCCAAAATAAGCATACCTTCGTCCCCCCTTAACCAACCCAGTCCAGAGCGGCCCCCAAAACACATCGTCAGAGGGGGCTGCGAGGGGGGACTACAGAAATACCAGGTCCCACTTCCAGTCATTACCAACAAACCATTTAACATCGGACTTACGGTGGCGCACGTTGGCCTGACACGACGCTTGCAGGGACGATTTGAGAGAGAGAGAGAGAGAGAGAGAGAGAGAGAGTGTAAATGGAATGAGAAAGTTGAGAGTGTGGGTGCGTGAGGAAGGTGAAAGGAGGAGAGTGGTTGATAGAGATGACAGAAAGAGAGAAAGGAAGGAGAAAGTAGATGATGAAAGAGAAAGGAAGGAGAAAGTAAAGGATGTGAGAGTGTGAGTAGGATAAGAGGAGGGAGAGAAAGAACGGGCCGTCGAAGCAGGAGAAGGCAGAGAGGGAAAGAAAGAGAAGACAGCGAAGGGCAGAAACTGATAAAGATGCATTACTGAACAGCAAGTGGTAATTTTTCTCTCAATCCTCAGTAGAATAAATGAACTGTTATGGAAGGTATATTATAACTACGAAGGGTCACTGACTTGCCCAGGGTTAACACAGGCTCTTCCAAACAGCCTCAGGTTAATGCATACTCAACGCTGGCAGTAAACACAAATAACCTCCCATGTGACGACACTTGGGCACATAGGCACAAACACTCAGCTGCGCACAAACACACACACACACACACACACACACACACACACACACACACACACAAATCCCTCTACCATTTGCCCACATTTTCCCCCACTCCCCCACTTTCCACTTCACCCTTATTCTCTCTCTCTCTCTCTCTCTCTCTCTTCCACATGTGGCTTTCTATGACCAAAACAGATATGGTGTGGTCACTGTTACATCACTGTAGAGTCACCTGTGTTACCAGGTGTGACTGTACAGAGTATATTTCTCTCTCTCTCTCTCTCTCAATATGGAGCGTGGGATAAGCTCATGTCAGGAGTCAGGCTGGGAGACACACATCCCGACCCCACCGACACAAGGATTCAGGAATTTTTGGACGTGTCTCCCGCGATGCTCTTTTGTCTGGATCACTGCAGCTCTTCACTCAAACACATATATTCTTCTACCATCTATAACAGCAACACTTCCGGATCGCCAGGTTTCTATTTATAACTCTTGCTTACAATTTACAGGATCGCCAGATTTCTTTACAGTGATTCCTGCGATGCTCTTCTGTCTGGATCACCACAGCTCTTCACTCACACACATATAAATTCTTCTTAAATCTATAACAGCAACACTCTTGGATCCTCAGCTTTCTGTATGGGACTTCTACTTTTCAATAAAACTAAATAGGATCGTCAGGTTTCTCTACACAATTGCACTATATCTTTCAAGAGCTCTTAAATTTTGATACACACCACCGTCCTACAATCTACAACAAGCAACGGACTAAACTACGCTCACAACTTTCTAGAAATTATAGCGTATCGTTGTATTCGCAAAAACTGTTTAAAATCCACAACAGCCAGCAGTAGTTTACAACCTGTGTTAACGCTTTCTTAGGATTCCCAAATTTCGATACGTAACTGCTTCCCCAAACCTGGAATTGCCAATACTACGCCTTCTTAGAACCGGTATTATCTCTCCTCCTTAGTTGAGAGAGAGAGAGAGAGAGAGAGAGAGAGAGAGAGAGAGAGAGAGAGAGAGAGAACCAACAAAACAAGAGTACTCCCTACCTTTTACAACGCTACGAAGAACCACCACATAAACAAACCACAACAGAAAACGAGAACGCGCGAAATTTTTTCCGGGAACAGGGGATACTACCCTACTTCCCAGGCACTCGACAACCCTCCCTCGGGCCCAGATGAATCCCTCGGACCCAGATGAATCCCTTGGGGCCCCGGGCATGCGAGAACCGAATGGATCCTTCGGGAAAATATGAGAGAGGAAAACACCAGCCATTATTTTCTCGCGGCGCCCCCGATACCCGATAAATAATGCTACCGAGAGCCCCTAACATCCCTAGCAGAGAGAGAGAGAGAGAGAGAGAGAGAGAGAATAACTAGGCTTACCCTATCCAAACATGAAACACTCTTACTCCTCAGTCCTACAAATATAAAAATGCATGAAAGTTTGAGGATTAGAAATAATGTAAATAACAACGGGAACGAAGCATACTGTAGCAGAGATAATGCAAG
>NC_137027.1:5555149-5575149 GCF_032717465.1 Coenobita brevimanus | reverse complement strand
CAGCTCAGGAAAAACCTCTTGCAGTGTAGGAGCTAGCAAATCAATTCTAGCTGCGACCAGACGACCTTAATTCAACTTAGAACTGGTTTTCCTTCCTCAAGAACCATTCACACTTTCCCTCTTCCTTTCCCTCTCACCCAATTTTCCGATCCAGCTGCCTGTAATCCCCTCCTCCCACGCCCATCCCTGTCACAGAGAAAATGGCCACGACAAACGGGGTGGGTGTGTGAGAGAAGGAAGGTAAAAAGAAAGAGAGGTTCAAAGCTCATACCAGGCCCTCTGTATGCCCGCCGACACACCCTCACAAGCGGGGTGGTAAGTCATCTGTTCTCCCCACTTCCTCCTCCCCCATCCCTTTTCCTCCTCCCCCCTCCCCCTTCCCCCTCCCCCATCCCCTGTCTTCCATGTCCACCTACCCACATCTCACATCTGTCTCCATTTACACACCCACCCAACTTCACCCATACTGTCTCAATTCCTTTCCTCCCTCACTTATATCTTTCTCCTCTCTTTCTTCCCTCCTCTTCTCATTATTCCTTTCTTCCTTCCTTCTTCCTTTCTCCCACCCCATTTTTCTCTCCTCCCTTCCCAATCTCCTTTCTCACTCTTCCCTATCTCCATTCCCTGTCTCTCCTTTTCTCCATCTGTTACCTCCCGCCATACACCCCATCTCTCTATGATCTTTCTCCCCCATCTCTCTCCTCTTCCCCCACTTCCAGTATTTCCTCATCCTCCCTCTCTCTCCCCATCTTTCCCCTCCCCTCTCTCCCTCCTGCCCTCTCTCTCTCCCCACCTCTCTCCTCTCCACCTCAGGAGATAAAGTAGAGATCCCGTGCTTTCTAGGGCTTAGGTGGAGGGCGGGGGAAGGAGGGGGCGTTAACCCTTGGCCGAGTACTTCCAACATTGTATGTTTGTTTCCATTGTTTTTCTGAAGCATTTGATCTTAATAATAAAAATCGGCTCACGCTTACAAACACACACCAGGATTTTTCCGTCTGTGTGTGTGTGTGTGTGTGTGTGTGTGTGTGTGTGTGTGTGTGTGTGTGTGTGTGTTTCTCTTCCCCCCGAGGCATATTCATTGGTGTCGTATACATGAAGTGCATACACGGGGGTAACAGAAGAGCCATTTGTGTGCATGTGTACATGTACGTGGCCAGGTGTAGTAGGGGAAGGGAAGGGAAGGGAAGGGAAGGGAAGGGAAGGGAAGGGAAGGGAAGGGAAGGGAAGGGAAGGGAAGGGAGGGGAGGGGAGGGGAGGGGAGGGGAGGGGAGGGGAGGGGGAAGAAGAAGGATAGGAGATCTGGGAGGGAATAGAGGAGGTGAAAGGGGAGAGGTAGGAAACGAGGAAAGAGGAGGGAGAGGAGAAAGGGTCGAGGAAATGAGGAAGGCGAGGAGCAGGGGGAAGGGGAGGCAGAGGGTGAGGAGAGACTAGGATTGAATGAAGAGTGAATATCCAAAATAAAAATGAAAAGCAGGTACCATGTATTACCTGTCTTCCAAAAATGCCGTTTACCTTCTCAATAATTACTCTTTTTTAAACTATCTTCGCAATTTACCAGGCAACAATGTAATTTTGAACATTCTGCATTTCAACTACACAATCTACCATCACAAAATCACCTTTATGTGACTGGAGTAAGTTTTTTCACACATTCCTCGAGTAAACTTTCGCCTACGGGACCCAATTACTCCCATCCCCACCTCAACTATGCAATAACCCACAAAATCACAATAAATTCAACCACCACCACCAACACAACCACCCGCCACCGCCACCACCACCACTAACACAACCACCCGCCACCGCCACCACCACCACTAACACAACCACCCGCCACCGCCACCACCACCACCACCACCACATCGCAACTACGAGAGGACCTAAAATTTCCTTATGCAGACATCTTATTTCCTTAATGGACTTCACATGTTAGACCGTCGTCAGTCGGTGGTACGGGGGTGGGAGGGGAAAGGGTAGGGGGGAGGGTGGGGTTTATAAAATTGGTTTAACTGCACGGAAACGCGAAGTGAGTGACCAAAGAAATTCCATGGGCATTTTGCGAGGGAAGCTTATACTGTATTACATTTCAGGGCTATATTTCTTCGCTGCCTTCCAGATTTCGTAACGTCTCCTCCTAGGCGATTTATTTTGCCTTTTACATCCATTATTTTCCTCTTCTGTTATTTCTATGGGCATTTTGCGAGGGAAGCTTATACTGTGTTACATTTCAGGGCAATATTTCTTCGTTGCCTTCCAGATTTCGTAACGTCTCTTCCTAGGCGATTTGTTTTGTCTTTTACATTCGTTATTATCCTCTCATGTTACTTTTACAGGTATTTTCAAGGAAGTTTATACTGTACGTTTTAGGGCTACATTTCTTCACTGGCTATCGTAACGCCCCTACCTAGGTTATTTATTTTTCATTTTACACTCATATAATCCTCTTGCTTGTTACTGAAGCAAATTATGTCGACAATGAAAGAAAAATAAATAGCAGGCAAAAGAATATGGAGGTGTGATATGAAAAATAGATCGCTAAGGAAACGGGGTTACGAATTCAGTTCCAATGATAACAAGTCTCCTGGTTTCATATTTCTTAGCTCGGGGGATTAGAAAAAGTAAGGAATCTATTGCAAGGCCTCATTTAAGGATTACCTGGATTTATAGGGAGGTGTCACATAGCACTTTTCCATTTTCCAATCGTATGAAAAAAGATTAAATAAGAAATAAATCCTCGGAGTGAAGGAGCTTGAGGGGGTCAAGGGATGCAGAGGGGGATTTGTCACAAGGCACCACTTTAGGATTATTGGGATTTATAGGGAGGAGACTCGTACTAATTTTCCATTTCCAGCGTACCTGATCCCCCCCCCCCCATCCTGGGCCTGTATGCAGCTGGTGATACGTTTTGGTGCTCCGGATTTAACAACAGGCTGGAGGTGACTTGGGAGGTTGTATATTAAGGTAATCGCCAGACACAGAAAATCGCCACGTCTTAACAAATTCCTGCCCCCTCCTCCACCTCACCTATACCCCCATCCACCTCACCTGTCCCCCTGCCTCCACCTGCCCGGTCCTCGTAGCCATCGAACCAGGTAAACACTTAATAAGAGGTAGAGTCTTGGCCACATTTTAATTATTTCAGCCCAATGACGCAGTTTCTTTTATCTTATTCTTCCTTTTTATAGACGATTTTGTTAAAGTAGGAAGGATGTGTAGTAGTGAAAGTGTTTATCAAAGCTGTGTATATATAACGCCTTCAGTTCAACACATCTTTCCAAACCTGAACATGGCCGTCTGGATGCAGCAAGAATTAACCAAGAATGCGTCAACGGAGTGAAGAGGTTAATTTAATCTTAACTCACTTAATTTTTCCCTTATACGACTCCGGAAATCATGTTCACACCAAGGAAACACTCAGAGGTATAATAAAACTTTCAATATGCTGGACCCGATACTGATAAAAAAAAAAAAAAAAAAAAAAAAGCAGGTATTTAGAAATCTTTTTCCGCGTTGAATTGGTTCACCAGATCTTACCTCGCTGGAAGTACTAAAAATCGAGCAATAAACGAAAGCATGATAATAACATCAACAACAACAATAATAATAATAATATATTAATAATAATAATAATAATAAAAATAAAAATAATAATAAATGATTATGATAATGATAAACAGCTCTAACATTTGTCTATACTATGCATTATACTAAAAGCTCATTGTAGCCAGATCTCTAACCTATAAATGGAATAAAACACCCTACCACGCGTGACCTATCCCGACCTGACATGCATTACCCCGACACAATACACAGCCCCTCCAAATTACCGCCTAATATATCCGTCTGCTACATCGTCTTGTCTGACTCATGAAAATCTTAAGACAGACGTTAACTACATCTAACCAATTTACTCTCTTTGGCTCGACCATGTATCAATCGGTTTGCCTTGACCTAGCTTGACCCCTGACACTTAAAGTTAAAAAAGGAAGGGAAAAAAAGGTTACTCCATCGCCACTACTACCACGACCCCTCCTGTACGACTGGTAATGAATAAAATATACTCTTGCACTACCTTCCTTTACTGTTTGGTCTTTATATGTAGGGTTTATATCATTTACGACCACGACTATCACGACCTCACTACGACATTCTTAAGCACGTAAAGGAATGAATAAATATTCCCTGCCAGATGAGACCTCTGACCCAACCACCACGACCTTCATATACGACCTCTGATCAATAATAAATTCATGTAGAGCACCACGACTACCACCACAAGTACCACCCGCCTCTCTCTCTCTCTCTCTACGACCTGTCCTAAAAGAAAACTATACTACCTAACTATAACCACTACGACCACCATCACGACCCCCAAACTACGACCACCCTTCTAGACTCTGCAGCCTGATCAATACCTAGGGGGGAGGGGAGGGGGAGGGGAACATGGTGGGGAGGAGAAGGGAAGGGAGGGGAGGAGAGAGGGGAGTAGGACATTTCACCTTGCCACATCCCCACGAAAATTCCCCCCTTAATCCCATGACACATTGACTCACTCTCTCTCTCTCTCTCTCTCTCTCTCTCTCTCTCTCTCTAACGAAGAACTTGAAAATTGAGTTTAACCATTACCGTAAAGACATATAAAGAACGGAGTCATAGATTTTTTTTTTTTCTTTTTTTTCGGCCGGGTCTCGATATTAGGTAGTCACGCCACGCAAACATTTGGACTCTGAGAATAACAGTAAATTGGAAGTTTTCACGTGCGGGTGTACCTCTAGGGGGCAGGGAAGGGGAGAGAGGGAGAGGAGAAGGGAAAGAGAGAGGGAAAGAGGAATGGGTGAGGTGGGAGACAGATGGGAGGGGGAAGGAGAAGGGTGGGGGTAAAGATGGGAGAGGGGAAAGGAGAGCAAAGAGAGGGGAATGGGAAGGAGCTAGAGAAAAAGAACGAAAAAATGTGAGAAGCTGAGAGAAGACGAGAGAAGGAGTGTGTGCGAAAGATAAGAGAGAAACAAAAGAAATGGGAGAAAGTAAGTGAAAGAGCAAAAATGAAGAGAAAGTGAGTCAGAACGAGAGAGAGAACAAGAAAAATAAAGTGACATTTTATGATAGAATGCATGTGGGATGAAAATGAAGAAAGAAAAAGGGAGAAAATGTGAGAAAGTGAGCGAGGATGATTGAAAGAGACAGCGAGTGTAGGGTTGAGGAAGAGAGGCAGTCCCATAATAACAGATGGCTGTCTTATCGTGTTTCTCCTTTCCTAGACACTGTGATTACCCTCCTGTCATTCTCTCTCTCTCTCTCTCTCTCTCTCTCTCTCTCGTTTCCCATTCTTAAACTTCCGCAATTAGACAGTAAATCTTTCAATTAATGTTAAGGCCGCACCACCCAGTATGGATCGCTAGGTGTGAGTGGTGTGTGTATCTGTGTATCTCTCTCTCTCTCCTATTATGCAATTCTCTCCCACTCTCTTTCCCCAGGCAATACCCTAAAAAGATAATCTAGCCATCATTTCATATCAATCTCGTTCCTTGTGTCCTGAGAAATGCTGGCAGGGTGTAGGTTGGAGGAGGAGAGATGGAGGAAGAAAAAGATGGAGGAAGGAGAGAAGGAAGAGGAGGAGGCGGAAAGGTAGGTAAGAGAGAGTGACAAGAAGGAGGAATGGAGGAAGGAGAGAAAAGCAGGGGAAGGAAATGAAGACGGCACGTGGAAAATAAGGGACGCAAAGACAGATGGAAGAATGATGAAGTAACTTGAGAAAATGAGAAGGAAAAGAGGGAGAAGAGGGAAAAGAATGTGCGTGAAGAAAAGGAAGGAGGGAAGGAGAGGGAAAAGGTAGAGTAAAGGATGTAAGAAATACGAAAGGGAGTGCATGGGAAAGAGGAGAGAAACTATTATACTGAAAAGAATGGATGGAAAGGGAGATACGAGACGAAATTAAAGTACAGGAAACGTGGAGGGGAGGTGGAAAAGGGGAAAGGCAGAACGATAGAAAGAGACAAAGAGAATGGAACTGAGAGTAAGATAGGGGAGAAAGGGAGAAAAAGTAGGGAGGAGGGAAGGGAAGTGCTGGAGAGAGAGAGAGAGAGAGAGAGAGAGAGAGAGAGAGAGAGGGGAGGTAGAGAAAGGAAGATTTTTAACGGCTCAGAATCATGAACACAAGGTTGGCTAAAATATTGGATGGAATTCTGGGGAGAAGGGGTGAGAGAGAGAGATGGGGAGAGGAGGAAGGAGGAAAGATGAGAGAAGGAGGAAGGGATGGGAGGGGGAAAGAGAGAAAGAGGGAGAAGGAAAGGCAAAGGAAGGGGATATACAATGCAGGGAAAGATAATGATGAAGAGGGAGACATATTAAGAAAGGAGAGATTGGCGGGAGGTAGAAGTAAACTAGGAAGAAAAATGGGGATAAAAGAAAAGAGGATAAGAGAAAGAAAGGAAGAATGTGAGAAAGAGACACAGAAAAATGGAAAACACAGAGAGATGGAGAAAGAGAGAGGAACTGCTTGAAGCTGGAGAAATGGAAGGAAGGAAAGAAAGAAGAAAAGGGAAGGAAGGAAGGGACGGATGAAAGGATTTATTGCCGATATCATTTTTCACGTTCGTATTGCTGCTGTTCGTTTTTATTCGATATATTCTTTTCTTCCTATTTGTACTCTCTCTCTCTCTCTCTCTCTCTCTCCTCGGTTCCTTTCTCTCTTCCTCCCTCGCTCTTCCTTTCTTTTCTCATCTTCCTCTTTCAGTATTGCCAGCTCTCCTCTCCCTTATCTTTTCTCCATTCCATCCTCTCCCCAAATCTCTCTCTTTCTCCTTGTACTTTCATCCCTTGCCCTTCCCTTTCCTCTCTTCCCTCGCTTTCTCCTTCTCTCTCTCTCTCTCTCTCTCTCTCCCAGTACTCTCTTCCTCCTCCCCTCTCCTCTCTCTCCCCGCAGGCCGGCAGCAGACGAGAATACAAGAGGCCAATCAGAGAGCGACAAGACCCCATGGCCGCCCTCGCAAAACAAGCCACTACATTCCGCCTTTTCCACCAGCCCGCATAATCCTTTTCTGATGGTCCTCGCCGCTGCTGGGAGGGGGAGGGAAGGGATAGTTGAGGGGTGGGGGACTGGGGGGGCTTCTAGTGGGGGCGTGGGGGGCGTCTGATATATGGAGTGGAGGTTAATTTTCTACGGTCACGAAGTATACCCTGCGTAGAGGCCTTACCTGAGATAGGAGTGGGGTATCTGGGGTCTTTTTCTGATGTGTGTGTGTGTGTGTGTGTGTGTGTGTGTGTGTGTGTGTGTGTGTGTGTGTGTGTGTGTGTGTGTGTGTGTGTGTGTGAGTATGTTTTATTTTCTGCGGGGAGTTTAGGGGGACGGCACAATATCTGCAGGCCTGGTATAACAGTATAAGGACTTTAACAGTTGTATTTTGGTAAAGCACCCAATGGTTTAATACAACAAACTGAGGCTTGATGGAGCACAAGTAAGAAGATGATACGTGAAAAATTTTATCCTCTGAGTGTTCCTACTAGAATTCTGATCAAAAGAAAATAGATTAGAAGTCCAAATGGCATCGGAAACAGTCAGTCTCTTGTAATTCCGCTAGACAACCACTGACAAGGCTATTTTTTTTCCCATAATAAGCACGTCCCTCGCCACTAGACTACTATATTTAAGCAGCGTAAAACATAAGGCATATCACAGGCACTTCTGGAAAGGCTCAGTAATGTAAAAACGCACAGCAGAGGAGGTGGGCCAGACTGAAAAAGACATCCAGCGGAGTCGAGGAGGCCGCCGCCCGATATGGCTAACTGGTGTCGGTGGCGCCTGGTATTACGGCTGGGCAATTCACGTGGCCACAAGTCATCAGGCCCGAAGACAATGGCCGCGAGGGTAACAAAAGACGCCCAACAGCAGGACAATGGCTGACTTGAGATACGCACACTGGGACGTAGACGCACACGTGAGGAGGTGTAGGTACGTGCACATTTACACACGAGGTATTTCTACAACAATACGCATACGGGGAACACGAACACATACGCACATACAAATATATTAGGTACACGTCTGCCTTGAGATACGCATTCTGGGACGTAGACGCTCACGTGAGGATGTGCGGATACATAAACATATACAGTACACGTACACACGAGGTACTCCTAGAAACACACACAAACGACATACACATATACCCTAGGAACACAACTGCCTTGATATACGCACATTAGGATAAGTGCACACGACACATAGTATGAGACGGCAGGAATAGGAAGAGAAAATGATACATATATATACACACACATGCATACATACTTTACATACACAAAAAAATAAAACTGTAAACACATTCACCTAGAAACACACACACACACACACACACACACACACACACACACACACACACACACACACACACACACACGCCTCCCTTTTGATGTGGTGTTACGCAATTCCACATCAAAAGAAAGTGACGAAATCAATAAAAGAAGGTTCTTAACGCGTACTCTCTCTCTCTCTCTCTCTCTCTCTCTCTCTCTCTCTCTCTCTCTCTCTCGTGTACAGGGCAACATAATCTCCGCTAAAGCCACTTCTCTCCTTTGTTCTGGCTGGGTCTTAATGTACTTAGCTTGGCCGACTAGGAAGAATGAAGAGGGGGTTAAGAAGAAGATGAGGGGGTTAAGAAGAAGATGAGGGGGCGGAGAAAGAAGAGGGCTAAGGAGGAGGAGGAGCAGGAGGAGGATGTAAGGGAAGCAGGAAGATAAAATGTCGATAAGGGGAGAGGAGGGGAGAGGAGATGATGAAGAGGAGGGGGTTCAAGAGCAGAGGGGTAGAAAGAAGCGAAGGGAGAAGAGGGAGAAGTAAGAAGGAAAGGAAGGATGTGGAAGTGATATTAAGAGGAAAAGGGGGAAGAGGAACTGGAGAAGAGAGAAATAAAAGGAAGACGGGTAAAAAGAGAAGGTGGAAAGAAAAGAGTCAGAGAAAAGGCGAGGAAAAGAGGAAGTGAAGAAGAGACAACGAGGAAAGAGATAAAAGGAGAGAGGAGAGAGAACAGATTGGAGAAATGAGAGAGGGAAATGGAACAGAAATGAAGAGGGAGAGGAACTAAAGAAGAAAAAATGAGAAAGAGGAAGGGAAAGAAAAAGACGAGAGAATAAATAAGAGAGAAGGAACTGAGAAGAGGAAAAGAATGGAAGGGGAAGAGGAACTGAAGAAAACAAGGAAAGGAAGAGAAAGAGAAAGACGAGAGAGTAGGAAGGATTGATGAGAACGAGGGATGAGAATGCAAGGAGCGATAAGAGAGGGGAAGGGTAATGGAAGGGAAAAAAGAGAATGAAGAAAGCGCAGGGTAGCAGATGGGAGGAGAAGGAAGTAGCGTACGAGAGAGAGAGAGAGAGAGAGAGAGAGAGAGAGCCAAGTCACGAAACGAATACAAATTTCCGCATTAGTTCTATATAACGTCTAGAAATGAGGATGTAAATCACCAAATTTATAGGCAGTAAGCACAAACCAAGGCAAAATGAAACACACACACACACACACACACACACAAGGAAATCAAAGCAACGGAGCGCAACACCAACTTCCGTATCGGCTCTCAATACTTTCCGCAACACTTCCAGTCACCGATGCTGTCATATATCTGCATGACTTTCACAACACCGCTAAGAAATGGCACAACTGGACCCAACGCATGTAAATAAGTAAGAGAATAGCACATCTGGCTCCAGCGCTTGTAAAAATAATGAGAGGGGGATATTACTGTGCATTTTTGTTTTTGTTTTTGCTACATACAGGTCGGCAGGGGATAGTGTTCTTGAAAGGTTGGAACGCATTCTAGTACCTCTCTCTCTCTCTCTCTGCTACCGCCAAATTTGAAAAGACGGATAAATGGTGACTACTTTTGCCCCCAAAAATACAAAACATCTCTTCTAAGCTGAATAAAACAGTGTTAGTAGCATCAATAATAATATGTTATTACACTGAAGGCCTCCCGAGAGAACACGAACGCGAACACACAACCATTACCTGTATTGTCCTGAAGGGCCGTTAATCTCACCAGCAAGACATCAGTAAACAGAGGTAAGTAAACGTATGTATATGCCGAATCCTACTAATAGCCAATTGTAGGCGTGTCAAGTGTCCATTATACAAACCATACTAATATAATTCCTACATACTTTTTAACATGTCGTATATTCCCTTGCGTCAGATTTATCTCTTTCGCATACACTAAAATTATTCCCAGACAGCATGAGAAAATATATTAAGCAAGTCGTAACACTGGAGAGATTAAAGATGCTCATCCACTCAAACGAAATGAAAACGTTTAGCTGTGGCAAGAATTCCACAGAAGATGTCATTAAAAAGAAGAAGCTTAAAAATAACTCTTACGCAATACTATATTATCTGATTCCCTCGTCCACCCTCCCGCCGCAGTGCTTAATATAACACCGTCCGCAAAAATATGATACGTGAAAACTTTTGCAATTCAAGCGGGCGGTGGGAAAGTCTACGGTTACCGCCCGCCATGTTTCACTTACTGGGCTTGGCATTCTGCTGGCGGATATTACAACAATCATGTGGGTTTGGGGATCTGGGGGAGATTTTCGCCCGTGAATAATTTTTTGAATCTGTATATGTGGGGGGATTTTTCTGGATTTTCGGAATTTAAGCTGGTGAGTATATTTTTTATCTTTCTATTAGACAACCTGGTGAAACTTTAGGCGGGGGGAGGGGGGAATCTCGGTATATGAGTTTGGGGACGTTTTAAGGGATATGTGACGCTCAGGATTAAATATTTGGGATTTCTGTGTAAATGAAAGGGGATTTTTATAAGGATTTTGTGGATATTTCTGTAAGTGAACATTTTTTTAAATCCATACAATATAACGTGTGAAAGAGAGTGTAGATGCAAGCCTATGCCAATAACTAAGGGCAAACATAATATACACTGATAAAAAAATAAAACAGAGAGCAAACAAGAGGGAGCATTATCCAAACAGAGGCAGAATGGTAATATGCATACACACACACACACAAATGCATACACAACTCACACACTTATTACGCTACTGACCTCTTTTACCCCCCTACCACTCTCTCCCTCCCTCCCTCCCTCTCTCTCTCTCTCTCTCTCTCTCTCTTTCTCTCTCTCTCTCACACACACACACACACACACACACACACACACACACACACACACACACACACACACACACCTGCTAACTTGTCTCACAGTAAGGTCCTTCACAGTAGATCTGAGAGTCACATCAAGCAGTTCATTAGCCCACGGAATAGCACCTGCCACGAATATCCCTCTCTGTCTATCTATTTATCTATCAGTCTATCTATCTACCTACCTACCTATCTATCTATGTACCTATCTACTCACCTCTCTCGCAATAAGGTCCCTCGTAGTAGATCTGGGAGCAGTCACACCTCGCAGTGCCTTGGTCTCCTGAGTAACACCTTCCGCCGTTCAGACAGGGGTTGTGTCTATCGCAATCCCCGGTCGAAGTCTCCTCGCGAACGCCCTGGGAACGAGAGAGGAACGTTTGGTTAGGTCTGGCTGCAGTTTGGGTAGGTTGGGTTAGCTTAGAATTACGACTGGTTAGAAGAGGCTGTGTTAGGAACTGTTAGGCTGGGTTGGATTTAGATTTGCTTGGTTAGGTGGGCTTAGGACGGCTTGGATTAATTTGGTTTGGTTCATTTTAGGTTCGACTGGGTTGGTCCGGATTGATTTGGGTCAGACTGGGTTGAAATGAGTTGGACTGTATTTGGCTGAGCAGGGTTGGACTGTGTTGTGTTGTACTGTATTGAGTTGTATTGTATTGTATTGTAATGTGTTGTAATGTACTGTATTGTGTTGTGGTGTGTCTTGTTTGGTGTGGCTGTGTAGGCTTGTATTTCGTTTGGTGTGGCTATGTTGGGTTAGGCTGTTTTTGGTATGGCTGTGTTGTGTTGTGTTGGGGTGTGATTGGTGTATTCAAGCCGGATCAGACTGAGGAAGGATGTCTAGATTAATAAGGCTAAAATACGTTAAACCATATAGCCCTACATAACCAAAGCTAAGTATTCCCCACAGCTAACACAGCAAAATCGAGTCAGCAAAATCACAGCTATATTTCCAGGCCCAACCCAGCGCAGATGCAGGAGGCGAAGTGGGACGAGGGGTGACTGCACGAAGGAACACAAGCCCGCGAATCCAGGGCACGGGTGAGAAAAAAAGAAAAAAACAGGTCGCAACACAATACATGAAGGATATTGGCAGAGTTATACCAAGGAGAGAGATTACGGAAAATAAGTAAAGAAACATATTTGGTGATACATTTTAGTGTATCTTAGAGGCATTTTTTGCGATTGACATTATAGTTAGTATCATTATCGTTATCGTTATTATCATTTTACTTATCTAATAATTATCTAATCATCGTCATCATCATCATCATTCTTATCCCTATCGTCATTATCATCATCAATACTAAGCCAGTCTATTCACCATCACCAACAGTCATCATCATCATCAATGCAACCAAAAAAACCAGCACTACAAATCTCCCACCATTTCACAAAACCAATAATGAAAAATATATCTCTTCAAAATCAGACGATGAAAAATGAGCAAAACGCACGAGCGAAACCGTGAGCGAGGAGACCGAAAAAATACAATAATTCTTTCACTCGGATATGTGGCTTAAAGAAACATGAGCGAAAATATGAGAGATGATGCGAAAAAATAGTTCAGGAAGAGACGAGGAAGACACAGAATGACGAGAGAAACTTCTTTAAGAGAGGGGGAAAAAATCTGAAAATGCTCTTGAGAATGAGACACCAGGGATTAAGACGGGGAAACTGAGGGATGTGGTGTTTCCTTCCAGAGGCGTGAAGGAGGAGGAGGAGAAGGAAGAAGAGAGGGAGAAGGAGGAGGAAGATGAAGAGGGGGAGAAGGAAAAGAAAAGAGGAAGGGAAAGGATGTAATAGGGGAAGGCGAACGACAAAGAACAGAACAAACAAGAGATGGAAGACATGAATTTGTTGAGGCATGTAGGGAAATGAAACAACGACAATGAGGAAGGAAGTACATGAACGAATAAACGATGAGGAAAGATCTAACTGAAAAGGAAACAAATAAAAGAATAAGGAAAATGATGGTGGCGGGGAAGGAGGATTAAAAAAAAAAGAGGAATCAGGAACGGAAGAGGGAAAGGAAAAGAAAAATAAGGAAATCAGGAAAAGGAAGAAGACAAGGAATGAATGAATGAAAAACTAATCAGTGACAAGATAGATGGTGAGGAAGAAGGAGGAATAAAAAAAAAAGAGGAATCAGAAAAAAGGAAAATATGGAAATCAGAAAAACGAAGAGGATGAGGGAGGAGGGATTGGAAAAACTAATAAGTGAATCAGGAACAGGAAGAGGCCAAGGAAAAGGAAGCTTGGCCCCTTTCTTTCCGGCATCTGGAGACGCACTGAGGACGGCTAATGAAGGCCTTGATCGCGGGAGGGAAGTAATCAAGGGTGGAGAGAAAATGTCCCTCCGCCTCCTTTTCCTCCACCTCCGAAATCTCTCTCCTTCCTCCACTTCGGAAACTCCCCCCTTCCTCCTCCCTCCACCTTCAGAATATCCCCCTTTCCTCCACCTCTCCACCTCCGAAATCTCTCTTCTTCCTCCTCTCCTTTTCCAAAATTTCTTTCTTCCTCTCTACCTTCAAAACGTCTCTCTTCTTCCTCCACTCCATTTCTAAAATCTCTCCCCATCCTTCTCTCCATCTACATTATTCTCGATCCTCCCTCCTCCCTCCGCTTCCCTCCACCTCCATTCCTCTTCCTCCCTCTCCCTCTCCACTCCTCACCCCACTCTCTGATACTCATTTGCCTCTCAGTGATTCTTTCTTCCCTTTGATCTAGACGTGTGTTTCCTCACTCGTTTACCTTTGGACTAGAATACCACCCCTCGTCCTTCATATTTCTTTTTGGCATCCCTAGTTAGAAATCTTACTAACTCCAAAGGATAAATAAGATAGCATTAATTTAACTAGGGAAAGCCAATGTCCTCGCCAGGGTTAATCATGAGCCTATCCTACAACTCCTCCATTCCCCTCCCCTCTCCTCTTCATTTCCCTCCATCCCTCCACTTCCCAGTTTACCTCCCTCCTGTTCCCTCTTCAACTCTCCCCATTGCATCTACCTCCACCTCCTCTTCCCCTCTCACTCTCTCTCTCTCCCAACTCACCTCTCCATCTCTCAGTTTTTCCTCAGTTTTACTCAGTTTACCTTCATCTCTTCCCCCCTAAGTCTCCGTCGCATCGCTCCCCATATCTCTCAAACTCCCTCCCTTCTCTCCACTCCCCTCCTTCTCTGGCTCCCTCCGACCTCTACCTCCTCCTTCTATCTCCCTTTCATCTCTCCCCATATCTCCCAAAATCACTCCCACCTCTCTTCTTCTCCATCTTCTCACCCCTCCTTCCCTTCTCCATCTCCCTTCTTCCCCATTACTTCCCACTAAGCAAAAAACGGAGCCACCGATGATGCATTCTCTCCTCTCTGCTCATGATGGAAGGGATGGAAGGCAATCAATCCTCGAGAAGAAGGGACCAACTCGGATCAAAATGGTAGACATAAAGAGATGCGACAGCCAATCTGGAAGGAGAGATGGCGTAAAGAAAGGAGAGGGAGACAGAGGAGGAAGGGAAGGCAGAGGAGAGGAGAGTGAGGAGGGCTCGAGGGAGGGGGAGAGGAAAGAGAGGGAAGGGGTAAAGAGAAGAGGATGAGAAGAGAGGAGGGGAAGACAAAGCATAGGAAGAGAGATTTGAGGAAAAAGTAAGCATGGGAAAAGAGAGGTGGGTACGGGAGAGGAGGGGAAAAGAGAAGAGGCAAAGTGAAAAGAAGAATGAAAGACAGGAAAAAAAGGGAAGGGATATAAAGTGAGGAGAGAATGAGAAAGGAAGGGAAGAAAGAGGAGGGGAGGAGAGACGACGATCAGATTGGCATGAACATAAATACGCATGAATATTAAAGGAAAGTTCAATCCACCCAATAAGAGATATGGGGAGGGAGAGAGAGAGACGGTGATTAAGAGGGAAGACCTAATCCTTCTTGCAAGAGATATGAAGAGGAGGGACAGAATTTAGCATGATCCTTCTCATTTCCACGGCAACATAAATATCCTCACCACTAAATCCACTTCACCCATCCTCACCACCCCACCCCGCACCTCCCCATCAATAATAATCATCCTCATTACTAAATCCACTTCACCCATCCTCACTGTTCCACCTTCCAACTCCAGTAACACGCATCATCATCATTAAACCCACTTCATCCATTCGCACCACACCACTTTGCACCTCCACTTCAGTAATACACATACTCATCACTTAGTCCACTTCACTCATCTACATCACTCCAACCTTCACTTCCACATCAAGGTGAAGGATAACTGGAACAGAGAGCCTCATCCGGCCCACTCACAGCGCCTCACATCCACACCACCAGGCTATCCTGTTGCATCTACTAATTAGCGATCCCTAAGGTCCCTCTGTCAAGTAAGCCGACCCACACTGCCACATTCACACAGCATCCACATGATCTACACCCCATCCACATCTCACAATCCACAGCTACACGACTTCCACATGATCTACACCCCATCCACACCTCACAATCCACAGCTACACGACTTCCACATAATCTACACCACATCCACACCTCACAATCCACAGCTACACGACTTCCACATGATCTACACCACATCCACACCTCACAATCCACAGCTACACGACTTCCACATGATCTACACCACATCCACATTTCACAATCCACCAGCTACACGACTTCCACATGACCTACATCGACTGCACGACATCCACACTTACTCATCCACTTATGCCCCCCTTGCTCATCCACATAATCCACTTTCCATCCCCACTCATCTTCACCCACTCCTTTGCCCTGTCTGCCCTGTGCCCTCATGCTCAGTGCAGGCAATTCCACAGCATCCAAACTCCTCCCTCATCCACTCTCTAGCATCCTGTGACCTCATCAACATCTCACCAGCTCAGAAGGCGACCCAGACCAAGCCACCCACGTGTTATAATCCACACTATCCACGCTCCATCCACCTTATCCACTCCTTATCCCTGCCAGTCGTGTGCCCCTTGCTCGGTGGTGGTAATGAATCCGTGCAGACAACAAGAGACTCTAATCCCCCCCCCCCCAAGTCCCCCTCCGTGATGGCTATGATAATACCATGCCAGAGTAATGAGCTCCCTTACAGGACATCATTTCCACCCCACCACATTTCCACTTGACTTCATTTCATAAGATATCTATTTTTGCTCCACATCATTTTCATTCTATTTCTATTTCTACTGGATATAATTTCTTCATTTTACGCCCAACTTTATAGTCATCTTCCTTTGGCATCATTTCCACTCCATTCTCAGTTCTGTTTTTTTTTTTGTTTTTTTTTAAATACTGCTTGAGTTTATGGTTAATTTAGACATTGTGACTGTAAGTGTGTGTTGGTATATGCGTGTACGTTTTTTATGTATATGTATATATGTTAGTATGTACCCATGTATGTATGTATGAATGTGTGTGGGTGTGTTTTATGTTTGTATATTTCCACCTGACCTCGTTTTCACTTAATGCTGTTTTTACTTCGTTTTCACTCAATGGGTCATCATTTATATATAGATATACCTGACACACAGACGGGTAAAAACATACATACATGCACACAGAAGACGGAGACTTATACAGAGGTGAGAGAGAGAGAGAGAGAGAGAGAGAGAGAGAGAGAGAGAGAGAGAGAGAGAGAGTATAAAAATGACAGACAGAAACACACAGAAAGACAGATATAAGTAAAAAGCAAAAAATACTCTCGTACTTTCTAGTTTCCCACAATGCTATTATTAAAAAAGAAAAGACAAAATGCTATCCAAACACTGCAGCGAAACCTTCCACAACCCCACCTTCACAACCTCACCACAAGAAAACCCTGACCTAGTGGTTATTAATGAAAAAAAACGGAACTTTAATGGAGCTGCAGATGATTTTAGGCATTTCACTACCAGGGCCGGAGTGCCTAAATTATCAAACACTATTTCCATTACAAAAGGAAGGGGAAACGGGGTCTTTGCATTTCACCGCCGCCACAACGACTAACAACAGGTGGGAAAGGACGTGAAGTAATCTGATTTTCCCCCCTTTTGCTCTTGTTCTTCATCTTGTGCTTCAACTGTCTGCAAAGGTAAATAGCTAAATGGGCAGACATCCACTATGCTTCTTCTTCACTTTTACAAAACGAAGGATCTTTCACGCCAAACTCATCAACTGGGTATATTTTTGAGTTGGCTTGATCTTCCTTCTCACCCCAGATCTTGGTCGACTAACAGACTGACCAGAAAACAGTTTATTTAGGGTATATTTTTACAGTACGGGAAAAGAGAGATCAACAGACCAAAAATCCAAGAGCTCATTCCCTTCTTTGGCTCCCCCGCAAACCTCCAGACCAACCTCCCTCCTCCAGACCCGTATTCTTGTGATTCAAACCGACAGACCGACATAGCAAGAGTTCATTCCCCTCCTCGGTTTCCATGCAGACACATCCCGAGGTGTAGGAGGACTACTGGGCCTTGGGATAGGCTACTGCCCCCAAGATATAGGCCCTGAAGCCTTTGCCCAGAGTCGGACACATAAAAAAAAAAAAAAAAAAAAAAAAAAAAAAAAACCGACTCGCTGACTTATCTTCCCGACCAACCACAGTTCATTCCCCTTACTGACTTCCGACATCCCGACCAGATCAGTGACAGCCAGATTGGTACCCCTCTCTCTTTCAGGTAAACATGAATCCACAACCAACTCCCCGACCCACCAACAAACCAACTGATCAACCAACCAATCAACCATCGACCAGCCAATTCATCAACCAATCAACCTACCAACCAACCTCCCGACCAACCAGAGTTCACTGCCCCCATCCGTTCCCTCGCCAACCATCACATATCCTGAACGGCCGACTCACCGACCGCCTGGCCGTTCATTACTGCGCTCACGGCTGTCTCTGGCGATACACCCTCTTTTATTAACTTTCATAAACTCTTTCTGAACACCGTCCCCCAACACGGCAGGAATAAAAACAGACAAAAAAAATAAAATGGAAAAATGCAAATAGTGTGATATTTGCATGACGAGGACGAGTGGAGATGCCAAACGAAATGTATGTCACTAAATTTGTTTTCAAATTTACCTGTGTTTAAAATGGTATAGGAGGCTTCGTGACATCTCTTCCTTAGCGATTTATTACGCGTATTATACCCTAATGTTCTCTAGTATGTTAAGTGTATATCGTTTTACCATCGACACAATTTCCATCAATAACATAAAAAGGGATACTAAATTATAATACCCAGAATAAATCTCCAAGACAGATTTGTTGCGAAACCTTCAAGAGTCACTTAGAAGCGACCCTTGGAATATTAACAGTAAAATCACTCTAAACGCAGCCCGAATGTCGCTACACTCACTCTTAAATGCTAGCATGACGTAATGATGCTAAACTTCTCCCAAAAGGTAATTGTGGCTTAACAGGTGCTAAAATGTCACTGAACTTGATCTCAAAAAGTGTTAGAATGCCGGTGAACTTGCGCTGAAAACAAGCCCCCATCCCCCACCCCCAAGAAAAAAAAATGATCAGACTTAAGAATCTAGGAAAATACTAGGAAATATGCCAGACAGAGAGAGAGAGAGAGAGAGAGAGAGAGAGAGAGAGAGAGGACAATGTCGGTGAACTTCCTCTCAAAACATGCAAAGAAAAAATTGCTCAAACTTGAAACACCAGGAAATACGAGAGAGAGAGAGAGAGAGAGAGAGAGAGAGAGAGAGAGAGAGAGAGAGAGTGTGTGTCTGTGATGGTCTATGGGGGAGGGAATCCAATCAGGGCCAATCAAGACGGTGTTGAACCCTGCTAATCACTCGCTGGGATGGGGATTCAAAGTGCTTCAGATCCTGTGTTCAAATTTCAGGAGTTTATTGTGCGATTCAACTCTCTGTATTATAACATCTCTTGGTTTTTATTCTTACACTCATCAGACGAGTGTATTAAGTTACATCACTTCAGAATGATTATATATATTTTTTTTATTTTCCTGCCAACATAATATTATCGCCAACTAAAAAGGAAGTTGTTTTTTATTGATACACTCCCACTTGGTCAAATATAATGACGCTTTTCGTACTTAATTCTTTCCCCCGCCAGACGATTTTCTTCAGCTGACCTCTTGAACTAAGGGCCTGAATGTCATATAGAAAGAAAAATTGAACTAAACCCAGAAAATTACGAGAAAAAATCGCAAAAAATATACCGAAACACCGTCAACCTCGCCAACTGAAATTAGGAACCACCAAACTCAATGAATTACTTCCGACCAATCAGATATCGACAATCCCGGGCTGAAAGAATCCCGGGAGCCAATCAGGGGGCAGGAGGGAGGCCGCGGCAGCCAATCAGGGCGAGCCTGCAAGAAACACTCCACCAATTAGTGATGAGGATGGGTACGGGGTTGGAGGAAGCATCTTGTTTATGAAGTATTAATCATTTCGGCACTACTATGTTTTTCTGTTTTTCCTTTTTTTTTCTTTTTTTTAACAACTTCGTCACTAATGCCTCTTCGTTTTTTTATTTCTTCGTTTTCTAATATCATTGTCATTAGCATGTTTTATTTTTTTCTCTTCTTTTCACGTCGTCACTAATGTTTCTTTTTTCTTCGTTTTTTTTTTTAATAACTTCGTCACTAATATGTCTCCTTTTTTCACTTTTTTATCACTTCGTCACTTGCATATATGTCTTTATTGTACTTTTTTAATCACTTCGTCACTAGTATGTCTCTTTTTTCTTCGTTATTTTTCTTCGTTTTTAATCACTTCGTCACTAGCATGTCTTTTTTTCGTTTTTAATAACTTCGTCACTAGTATTTTTTTTTTCTTCGTTTTTATTTAATCACTGCGTCACTAGTATGTCTTTTTT